>NC_083604.1:44470126-44773157 GCF_029168945.1 Cannabis sativa
AATATTATTATCACAATAGATTAGTATAGGGGAGGAAATAGAATCAACTAGTCGTATCTCTAAAATCAAATTCTTTAACCATAAAGCTTGCAAAGATGCCTCATAACATACGACAAACTCAACATATATAGTAGATGATGTGATTAAAGTCTATTTAACACTTTTTCAAAAAATAGCAGCACCAACAAATGTGAAAATATAGCCAGAAGTTGACTTTAAATCATCTACACAACCACCAAATCTGAATGTGAATAACTAACAACTTGAAAATTGTCAACATGCTTATACACAAGCATAAAACTCTTTGTTCTTTGCAAATCTCTCAAAACTTTCGTCGCAACCCAACGATCATGGTCAGGATCAAATAAATATCTCCCAAGAACATCGACCATGAAAGCAATGTCAGGTCTAGTGCAAACCTAAGCATACATCAAACTCCCTACTACATTTGCATATGGGATATTCTTCATTGCTTCTCTTTTTAAGTCGTTCTTGGGACAATGTTGCTTAGTAAATTTGTCCCTTTCAGAATAAGAACGAATCAGCTTTACACAAATCCATGTTGAACCTTTTAAGCACACGATTATTGTAAGCTTCTTGAGGTAAGCCAAGAAATTTTCAATTCTTATCATGATAAATCTCAATCTCCAAAACTAAAGATGTCTCTCCAAGATCTTTCATATCAAAATTGGTAGACAGAAAACTTTTGGTCTCATTTAGTAATGACAAATCAATGGCAAGTAAAATATCATCTACATAAAGAACAAGAAAAAATATGATGACTCCCACCGATCTTCATATAAATACACTAGTCAAACTTGTTCTCGATGAAACCTAACAAAGGTCGTCAACCTTATCAAACTTCAAGTACCACTGGTGAGATGCCTGTTTGAGACCATAAATGGATCATCTCAATTTGCAAACAAAATTGTCATTTCCATTTTCCTCGAAGCCTTCAGGTTGAGACATAAAAAAAAATTGCTCACTCAATTCTCCATTCAGATCGAACAACAGTTTTAACAATCATTTGATGTAACTCTGAATCAAAATACGCAACTAATGCCATAATAATTCTGAATGAATTTTTTAATGGAAACAGGTGAGAAAGTTTCAGTGTAATCAATACCTTCTCTTTGAGTAAAGCCTTTAGCCACTAAACGCTCTTTAAACCTTTCAATCTATCCCTTTTTTATCCCTTTTAGTTTTTAAAATCCACTTACAACCTATTGGTTTGAAACCATCAGGTAATAGAACTAACTTCCACATATACATTATGTTTGTCCATGAACTTAATCTCATCATCCATAGCTTCTATCCATTTTGAAGAATGTGGACAATTGGGTGCTTCACTATAAGTAAGAGGTTCCACAAAATGACCAAGATCACATTCACCTTCTCCAAGGTAAATAAATTTATCATCACACCTTATTGACATCTTTTGTCTTTGAGATCTCCATATAGGAGGTACTTCTGGAATAACCTCTATTTATTGACCATTATTTTGAATGACATATTCCACAATTAGATTTCTCTGATAAAAAGACCCTCATCAACAACAAAACCTTCTTCAATAATAGGTTCCTCATCAATAGTAGGACCCTCGTCATCTTAGATAGTAGGAGCAATATATTCATCAGCAATGGGAGCGTTATCAACTAGAGTAAGAATAAGACTGCTATTATTATCATCTCTTGAAAAAGACATAGGAATAAAAATTCCTTTAGATGACTCCCCCATTTCAAGAGATGGTGAATGAATATTTTCAGCAACATTAAAATTTAGCAGTCTGAGATTCAACAATTCGCATACCACGAGTAGGACAGTAAAAGCGATAGCCTTTTGAGTGCATTGGATAACCAATGAAATAACAACGATTTGTTCTCGAATCTAACTTTTTCAAATTTGGATCATAAATTTTTACTTTAGCTGGACAATCCCATACACGAAGATGATTCCATCAGGCTTCCGCCTACCCACAACTTAAAAGGATTTTGGGAACAGATTTACTGGGAACACGATTTAAAATATAAGTTGCAGTCATGAGTGCTTCACCTCATAAAAACTCTGGAAGATTTGATCTACTCATCATGCTTCTGACCATATCCATGAGAGTACGATTTCTCCTTTCAACAACGCCATTTTGCTCAGTGAACCTAACATATTGTATTGAGAAACTACACAATTTTCTGGAAAATATTCAGCAAAAGGCCTCATGTGTTGTTTAGATTCTTTATAACAACCAGAATATTCTCCTCCGCGATGAAAATGAACAAATTTTATGACTCTGCCCAATTATTTCTCAAGAACATTTCGAAAGATTTTGACTTTATCAAAAGCGTTGGATTGTCTTTGATCAGGTAGGTGAGACCATAAGAAGAAAGAAGAAAAAAATATCGATAAAAGTTATAAAATACTTGTTTCTACACAACGTGGTGGAATAAGGTCCACTGATGTCATCAGGATAATCTCTTATAAAGAGTGACTATAGTTAGCAAATACCGCTTTCTTATTTTAGTCAATTTTTCACAAGTACAATCAGCACAAGTATTCCAACCAGAAACATCAACAGGAGGAAGAATTTTAGCTAGAAGGAATCGATCAATTCTTTCTTTAGAAATATGACCCGATCTATCGTGCTAAATAATAAGGATGTTATCTTAATACAAGATTTCTTATCCACAATATTCACAATATTGAAAAAGGAAGCTAAGGAAGTCAATGATAATTTGAAAAGAATATCAGAGTAAAAACAGTTTCCAATTATTCGGAGTCAAACATAAGTCAACACTATAATTGGCAAAACGAAAAGAAAATCATTGTTTAACTAAAAGCGGAAGCGAAACTGAATTACTTTAAAAGTATGAATCAAGAAAGTAATATTCAAAACAATCTAAACACTCAACGATAATTTAAGAATTAATGTGCCAACATAAATAACGTCAACTCCAATATAAGTGCCCACTTTAAGCTTTGACTCCCTCTCACTTGGCTTTCTGAGATCCCTTAGCCCCTGGTTGTGGTTGCTTCTTTTCATATTTTCTTTATCCTTTGTTGGGCTTGAGTTGAGAAACATAGTGTGAAGATGTATGAAAAGCTCGATGAATGATGTAAGAGTCAGGAAGAGAAATATTATGATCTTTCAACTTGTACTGAACTTTAATGATTTCAAAATGAAACCTCTCACTCCTTTGATTTATCATACTGAATGGTTGTCATAGCATCCATAAGATGTCCAACTGCAGCGATTTTACTAGTGTTAAATATTTTTTTTTTTGAAATATTCATTAGCATTTGTGGTGTTTGGCAAACCACCAAAAGATGTTCAGGAATTAAATGTTTCACAACAATGAGACTAAGATGATTTGAATTTTTCCAATGTGCATGAAGAATTTTTGGGCAACAATTCTGATATTAGAATAAGATCAGCAGATTTTTCTTCTCGAAGGCATAAGTCCAAATCTATTATGCCTAAAGTAATTTTCACATCTCGTTTCCATGTCTTAAAGTTGGAAGCATTCAGAATTCAGATGAAAACATTATTGTTGTTCGTAGAAAGGAGACCGAAAAATCTAAAAAAATAAAACTTGAATAAGCAATATGAGCGATGCATTAGAAAATATTATAGAGTCAACTGGTCATTATAAACTACCCTTTGGGGTGAGAATATAACACACACATGATCTACCTTCATGAAGTTAACAACAAAGAAAAAATACATATCATTTAAGAATTTTATTATCTTTGGGCAAATAAATTTCTTAAAAATATGTATTAATTCAAGCAAAAAATAATAATAAATTTATATATTTAAATTATTACCTCTAGGCAAATAATTAAAATATATACATTTAATATTAACTCACTTCATGGAATGTGAACTAATATATGTAAATACTACCTTTGGGCAAGTAATTACACATATAGTCAACCAAAAGATATAATATTTTCTTCAACATGTGAAATTTGGTGATAAAACAACCATTGAAAATTAATAATTTTCAACCAAATTTCCAAAAGAGATATATTAATTTCTTTTATTATATTGATAATAAAAAAATAAAGTGTCCACCATAACACATTATTTTTGTATCAAACAATCAAGTTTTATAACTTTAGAACAACAAATAATGGAAAGATGTGAAAGAAAGAATATTGGTGGAGATTACATAGTCAAGATTTAATCAAATAAGAGAGTGACTATATCTTATGGAACGAGAAGAAACCCAAAAATTTTTCTATGATTTACGGATTTTGAAAAATCATCAAAAATTATTTTTAATAATTTTTTAACTGCATAATTATCATTAAAATAATAAAAATTATTAAACGGCGTCAAAAAATTAATTAAAAATCACCAAAAAATCAGAAATCAAATTCTAATAATGCTGGAAAAAAAAATCGTCGAAAACGGAGTCACGAAACTACCTCACTCTCTCTCACTCTCAGGCAGCCGCGAGTGGGCTTCGTCCCAGCAGGTTGTCTTCAACCTCCAGCAACCTCCATGGCTGAAAAAATGGGTTTTGTGCGACTGTCGTAATCTCAGCTAGAGCGGGCTCAGACGAAATTCCGGCCAAAAAAGTGACGAAACGGACGGGAAAAAGAGGGATTTTGATTGGTTTATAATTTCTAATAGATCTATGGTATTAATTTCATGCAACAACACATAAACTTAGGTAGATCTAAATTAAAACTAATCCAAAAACTAAAGAAGCAAAGTAACCCAAAAATTTGATCCACTTCGGAAATTAAACTTTTAGAAACATTTTAAATCAATGATTGATGAGATATGCACAATTAATTTCAGATTATAATCAATAGAATTGAAAAACACAAAATTAATTTCATAAAGAAAATATATAAACCCTAAAAGTTTATCTTAAAATTATCCTAAATCACTCAATAATTTTATGCAAATAATATATCAAAAAAAGAGAATTTAATGAGGAATAAAACCCCTAAACTTTTAAGATTGAAAAACAAAAAATTCAACATAAAATAATAACGAAATTAATATGTAATTGAAGAAAATTAACATATACATATTAATGGTTATACAAATTATAAGTTCTAAATCATATACAATTGGCAATCTGATACCACATGTTAGATAAATTAACATAAACCCAAGATCAATTTGTATATAACATAGAACACAATAATAATATATAATAATTAGGTATGCGTACCTGATTAATCCATAGCAATTATCTCGCTTGATCCACAAGAAGCTATCTCCACTTCGATGAATACTATCAACTAAGTCTTCCTCCTTAGATCTCTAAATCGAAGCTTTATTTATCTCGATTATCAAAAGGTATACAATCGTGATGAGACAATACGTATTTCTAGATTTCAGGAGGGGACTTACCTACAAAACCCTAATGGGCCTCGCCGCTCATCAAAGGCTTCGGTCAACTAGAAAAGCCCACACTTCTGCTTCACTTAGACTTTACACACAGATGCTAAGCCCATTAACAATTGATCAGCAACAACATGGGCTAACACAGCAAAGAACTATCCAATCAACCCAAGTTTTAATAAAACCAATAAAAGTTAATGTAAGCCCAAATAAAAAGTCTAACAAAAGGTCCCCAAATATCAAGGTGAATCAAGTCAAATATAGCAGTAGCAAAATTATGATTAGAAATAAATGGTAATCGTTTTTGCTTGGCCAAATCACAAGTAGAGCAATCGTTTTTGGGTTGTTGATTTTATTATAGCTGTACAAATCAATGTGTTGAAAATGACCATCCATAAATCTTGAATTGTAACTTGAACAACAAAACATGAAGGTTATTATTTGAGGAAAACATCAAAGAATTTATAAATTTTACAGGATGGAGAATGTAACAATAATGAAAACAGCAGGGATAGTGAAGATTGCAGGGCTAGTGGCTTGCGTGGGTGGTGTTATGACTCTTACTCTTTACAAAGGCCCTCACTTGAATCCATTGCTCCACCATCACCCCATAGAGTATCATCATCCGCAACACGAACACAAACCTCATTCCTCTTCTAACAAAAGATGGTTAATTGGTTGTTCGCTCTTTCTACTTGGAACCTTTGCATGGTCTTTTTTCCTTGTTCTTCAGGTAGTAGTAATTACAGTTTGTCAAAGAAAATACAATGTTTCTTTCTTTTGTTTATACATATATACTAACTTGTGTTCTCTAAATTTCGACCTTTGTTCCCTTATCATCGTTTCACTCTCACTTTTTTCATTGATAAAATAAATGATGGATGAAATTTTGTGAACTAAGTACTAAGAGTCTGAGTGAAAACACATGTAAAAGCCTCTGTAATAAGGAGATTTTGTTTCAATTAAAAATACGTCAAGGTAACCTTTTATATGATGTGTTACTTTTTTTTTTAATTTATAATAGGCTCAAATCTTGAAAAGCTATCCAGATGGGCTAAGGTTGACAAGCCTACTGTGCCTTTTAAGTACTGGTCAGTGTTTTGTATTTGCTATTGCTTTGGAGAGGAATCCTAGTGAGTGGAAGCTTGGTTGGAACATTGAATTACTCACAATAATTTACTCAGTAAGTAAACAAGTGACTCTTTATTATTTCTTTTATTTTGAATTTCACTCTGTTTACTGAAGTGGAAACTGGAAAAGGTGAACTTTACTGTTTTATGTATATTATAAGTTAGGCACATTAAGGTGCCTTGCATATAATTGATCTGTCACGTTATTATTGATTCATAATTTTTTATATTATTTATTAAATTAATTACTATGTGTATGGCCAAACATTTAATTATATGAATAGGGATATGCCGACTTTTGTAGTGCTCTAGCATTTCTCATATTATAAGTGTTTATATAAGAAAAGAACCAAGTGCCCATTGAAGAAAGCAAAGTTTTTGTGAAATTTTACAACTTTCCGCTCTTTTTCTTTTATTTTTGCTTTACGTATTGAAAATACAGACTGATTTGGGAATTTTCCTAGTCTTCTATGTTTCATTGATACGAAATTTGTAAAATATTTTCTCTTCCACCGATAATATTGTTATTATGAGGAGAATATGTTATATTCCAGACTCTTTACTATCTTCTGTCCTTTGGACGCTTGTCCATTTGTAATGTTATATACTTATCATATGTTTCCATTCTTAATTTTTTTAATGAATATTATCTTTGTTTGGGTAAAGTCTTCTACGGCAGCTAGGCATTTATTTGGAGGATATTTTTCAGTTTACATATTATACAGAGTTGGTTTAATGTTGTTCTCTTTACAGGAAATTTTGATAACTTCTCTTTCATATTACATCCAAACAGGGGCGGACCCACATAGAAGCGAAGTGGGACAGTCGCCCACCCTAAAAAAAAATCGGAAAAAAATATATATGCATTTTAGTTAGTTACAACGTATATTTATAAATAAAAGTAATATATATACACATAAAATAAGTTTTGGTATAATGGTAAAGTCATTTCATACATTTAAAGGAAGTCATGAGTTCTAATTTCAATAAAAGCATGTTTACTTTAATATTTTTATTTTACTTTTTGAATCTCTACTAATAATACTTATATTTAATGTCTTAATTATTGAACTAAATATATTTTATTGTTACTTTTTTTTTTTACTTTATATTATATTTAATACTAAAATATAAATTTAAATTAATTTTTAAGATTTTATGTAATGTAGAAAAAAAAAAAAAGATGCACCCCTCACTTATAAAAAAAAAAAAATCTCGCCCCACCTCAACTTAAATCTTGAGTCCGCCACTGCATCCAAACATGGGTGATTCAGATTAAAGGACCTGTATTCATAGCCATATCACAACCATTCACTTTAATCATTACAATGATTGGTTCAGTGCTACTATTAGGGGAGGCCATGAACCTCGGCAGGTGAATAAATATTAATATTTGTTTAAATTCAGCTCCTTCGACATTTGATGCAAACTCAAGTTTAACACTACTTCACACAACTTCTAACAAATCTTGTTACTTTTTTAATATGTGTAGTGTTTTAGGTGGGATTTTATTGGTTGTTAGCCTTTATGCTGTTCTGTGGGGAAAAAGTAAGGACCAAACTCTTCAAAACCAGAGCAATTCTGATAATAAGGCTGAAGCACATATTCCAGCACTCGAAGAGGCTGAGGTGAAAAAGAATCATTATGAGGACGACATACCAGTCTAATCTAATATTTTTGAAGATATATGTACATATACATATATTTATTACCTTCTTATTATCATCTATTGGAGATTTAGAAGCTATTTCTATGTCTTTTTAGTTTTTGGAATTATGTTTTCAAATATAAGAATAAAAATTTATTTTTTATTATTTTAAAAATTTAATGGTATTTTAGCTAAAATTTTCTAAAACTAATTTAAGATTTTTGCACTAAATTTTCTTTTCATATTCTACACTATACCACGACATGAACTCAGTCCCACTCTCCACCCGAACCCGAGACGTGGCCTGAGCCTAGACCAATCATAGACCTCGGATCCTAGATTCAGACCCCGACCTTCTAACCTTGAACCCCTAACCCCAAACTCAAGACCTGGACTTGGACCCAAACATGAACTTTGGATCCCTAGACCTGGAACCAGACCTTAACCTTGGATCCCAAGACCTGGCCCTGGACCACCGAGACCCATGACATGAGACTAAGACCCAAACCCAAACTTGGACCTGGACCCAAACTCGGACCCGAATCTGGACCCGAGTTGGACCCTAGACCTGAAGACCTGGACTCTGACCATAGACCTAGCCGCGGCCTAGACCCCAAGACAAACCCGAAACCCAGACACCGAGACTCGAGACCCGAGACCCGAACCCAGCGCTCACCCCGGGACTAGGACCCGACCCCGAGACCAGGACCCTACCTTTGAACTCTAATCTGAACCTTATACCCTAAACCCGAACCTAAGACCTAGATGCTGAACCCTAGACCCCAGCCCAAGACCCAAAGTAAGAGAAAATGTAAAAAATATATATATAGATATATTAGACAAAAAAAACTAAATTCGCTTTTGGAAATAAAAAAAAAAAAACATTTTTATCTTTTCTAATTTTTTTTTAATTCAATTTTTAAAAAACTCTTTTTTTAAAAAAAGTTCAAATGCTCCTTGTTAGTTTTTAAAAGTTGATTTCTATTTTTATAGATAGAAAATAATTTTTAAGTTATGAAGTCAAATAACTCTTTATTTTTTTATAGACCTCTTCAGGTTATATTGCACACTCTACTTATGTGTTTTAAAAATTCTATAACAATTTTGATTTTAAGGGGCGCCCATTTTAGAGGCAACAAATTAGCACCTCTAAAAATGGGGAGTATTAGAGGCGACATAAAGTTGTCGCCCCTAATTAAAATGAGTTTTTTCTTCAACTTTATAAAGTTTTAGGGGCAACTTTGTCGCCTCTAAAAATATTTAAATCTGCTTGTTGCAAAAGAAGCGAGATTTCTCTTGCCCACAATATTAGGGGCGACTTTTAACCCTTAATTCCTCTTTGTCTTTTTCATTTCTTTTTTTTTTTTTTTGATAATTAAAAAACTTTTATTGAAAACAGAAAACAAACTCCATCAAAGTAGTAGTCACAAAGGAAACCACATTCCTTAAATAACCCACTGATTGCACCTTTACACACCTAGTCCAACCTGCTAAAGAATCCATAACACGATTCATCGATAAAAAAAATTTGAGAAAAGATTACAATTTCAAAACACTTACAAAGTTTAACACAGGAATAAAAAATTGGATAAGTTCCCCAAGCAAAAGGCAGAAAGGCACTCCTAAGAGCAAACACAACAACCTTCGAATTAGATTGAATGTGTAACTTTGAAATGTCCCTCTCCTTTGCTTTCTGAAGAGCCACTTGTATCACGAGTAGTTCCCCTTCCAGTGCTCCTAACATAGTAGCAAACTCAGTTGCAACCCAATAGCCATCCCGTACTTCTCCAGTAAGAGACACCGAAACATCACTTTAGAAACAGAAAAAGTCATCCTGTACTTGTATATCAGACAAAGGACTATCCTTGACGCACGACTCACCTAAATCCCTCGCAGACCGCATTGACTCCATCTCAACACATCTGGCACTGATTTCAATGAATGGGAGAATGACACTTCCTTCCATAAAGCATCTCATATGGAGCCATGCCCAATAGTACTCTAATAACTATTATTATAAGAAAATTCGATTTGAGGAAGATACTTGTTCCAAGAATGAGTGAGGCCATTAAAAAGATTTGAGCTCGTATGCTTGCCTCACAGAGTAGACAAAAAAGCTACGCAGATCCAAAGCATAGAGATATTAAATTCCGAGTTGGGGATTATATTTTCCTTCGGGTGTCCCCAATGAAAGGAATTTGGAGATTTGGAAAGAAGGAAAAATTGAGTCCCAGATTTATTGGCCCGTTTGAAATTCTTGAAAGGGTAGGTCAGGTATCCTATCAGCTAGCCCTGGCCCCTTCTTTATTTGGAGCTCACAACATGTTTCACATCTCGATGCTTTGAAAGTATGTATCTAATACAATTCATGTATTAAGTTATGAAGATATTGAGCTTCAAACCAACTTATCATACGAAGAACAACCCGTACACATCCTGGACAGGAAAGAAAAGGTGTTGCGAAACAAGACTATTTCGCTAGTTAAAGTACTATGGCGGAACAACAAGGTAGAAGAATCAACTTGGGAGTTAGAGTCGTATATGCAGGTTCAATATCCCGAGCTTTTCAAGTAAATTTCGAGTACAAAATTTCTATAAGGAGGGGATAGTTGTAATATCTCAAAAAATAATATGGTATTTAATTGGGCATATTTTATTTAATATGTACTTATTTTGGTAATGAAGTAAGATCATGATCTCACATAGGTTAATTAGTGTGAATTTAATAAATGGTTAAATAAAGCGTAATTTATTAATTACAAAAATTATATTAGATTATGTGGGTATCATAGATACCATTTCTGAAATAAAATGTTTCCGGGCTCGGCGACATTGGATACAGGACAGAAAGGTCGGGAAATATCATAACAACATAAGATAAATTAAGTTGGAGGTATACCAGACTAGGTTAGAATTTTAAGTTAGCGATTGGGTAGAATCGGTTAGAAAGGACTAAACTACCCTTAGGAGTTGACTTTATTCTTAAAGATTTAAAGGAGAAAAAGGTTCATTTGGTGTAAAAGGATTTGTTTATCTTATATTAGATTGTGGGCTAAAAAGAATTAAGTTATTAAGTTTATTTAGTATTAGATTAATAGGGATTTTATTAACTTAAGAAACAATAACACAAAAATAGCTTTTTCTACATTTTTCTCTCTCCTTAGAAGCTCTTGGAACTCAATAGAAACCAGGGGAGATAATACCAAATTCAAGCAAATCTTTAACTGGTTAGCAAGATCTAAGTGTTGCTCAATCTTAGGTGTAAGTTTTACATCCCTTTTCTTTGGATTTTTCAAGATTTAGGTTAAGTTTTGATTAGGGTTTTAGAAATTAGGGGATGTGAAGTTTAATCGAGGTTAGAATATGTTTTTAGTTTTGTTTTTGAGCATGTTTTAGATTGAATTGGTTAGAGATAGGGGCTCTTTAGCTTGATTTGAGCTAGATGAGGTTTAATATTCACTTGAGTATGCAATTTTGGTTAAATGGTTGAATTATTTTAAGGGCTTTTTTCATAAATGTACAACAAAAACAATATAATTACAAAAAATGTGCAAAAAAAAAATATTTTAAAAACTTATATATTTTGAAAACTTATTACATCAAACCATACATTTTAATAATTAAATAATAAATAGTGTTTATTAAAACTCAAAATAAATAATTCGTAAAATTAATTAAACAGTTTTATAAAAATAAACAAGTTAATTTTTTTTTATTAAAAGATAAATGTTTATTATCTATTTTAGTAAGAATTATTATAATTTAATAAGATTCTTTTTGATAAAATACAATATCAAAATTATAAACATTAATGTATATAAATATAAATCAATACTTAAAATTACTAAAAATAAACATGACACATAGAGTGATATAATAAACAAATCTGAAATTATTATTTTGTTTATTAAATTAGTATGTTTAATAAATAGAAAACAAAATAAACATATATATACAAAGTATTTTATATTATTAGTATGTTTGTTATAATTGTAAACATAAAAACAGACATAGTCAATTTATACTATACTAAAATAAGTATATTTTTTTTCTATTGTTTCTATATATATTGATTATTTTCTAATGAATTTGTGAACGAATTTTCAATTGAATTATAATTCTTACATCAAAAAAATAAATAAACAAACATAACTTTATAAACTTCAAAAATTATTTAATTAGAAAAAATAAACATGACACAATAAATAAAGAAAAAGATAAAGATAAACAAGTTTTCTATATATATTATTTATTTTCTAAAAAATAAACATAACACACATAGAGTGATATAATAAACTTATATGAATATTATTATTTTGTTTATTAAATTAGTATGTTTAATTAATAGAAAATAAAATAAACACATATATAAAATATTTTATATTATTGGTATGTTTTTTATTATAATTGTAAACATAAAAATAAACATAGCCAATATTACCATATATATATATAATAATCAATAATTATTACCATATATATTATAAAAGAAATTGAAAAAAAGTTTTTAATTATATATAAAATGTATGAGAAAATGATAATAATTTTTTTTGCACATATTTTGTAATTAATTAAAATAATGTATACAAAATTGTAAAATGCCCTTATTTTAAATTGGTGCGTGTGTTACATTGTATTTATAGTATTGTACTGTTCTGGGAAGTTTCAGCAGGTTTGGAGAAGATTTGTATGGTTTTTGGGGTGAAAACCAAGTTTCCCGTTTATGCCAACTGAGAAACCGGTTAACCAGTTTTACTGCTGCTGTAAAACTAGTCAACCAATTTTTCCAACAAGGGAAAATTCTGGTTTTAGCCTTAAAACTAGTTTTTGCTCGGGGTGTTTTTCAGAACTTTGATTAGGGTAATTTAGCAATATTTTAATTATTCAAATCCAGTGGGAGTTAGACGTCCGGGTATGGAGATTAGGCTTTGATTCCAGAGTTTGGATAAGTTGTTTATCGAATTTTGTTGTTGTGATATAGGACCCGGGATCGTCGGGCGTAATTCCACTCAGGTCAGCCCGTAGACTTGATTTCTGGATTGAGATGAGAAAAGTGTTATGCATCACGTACGGTTAAGTGATTAACAATTGTGTGGTTATAGTCTCAATTATGATCGAGAACCTGAATATATGTTTGCTAATCCTCGGTTATGACCGATGGTTGGAAACGGTCATTACCGTTATGAGTAATTACTCCTGAAATCGCGGATAGGTTTCTTACTTATCATTCGCTGTATTGGGCAACGATAGTGACATATATAGCTCGTGGGTAACGAGTGGTAAGGGTACTTTATTAAGTACCAAGATTGTGTGATACGATGTTGTGTAATTGTTTAAGAATGTTAATATGTGTTGTGATTGAATGAATGCTATGTTGTTTATAGAATTATTCACTTTTCTTGCTGAGTCTCTGTGACTCACGGGTGCTAAATGATTCAGGTAAAGGGAAGGCTAAGGTCGAGCAACCATGAGTCTGAGGTCGCAGCAACAATGTACATATTAGTCGCGGTGCCACGACCCGGTGTACAGAATGTTCCATTTTGACTGTATTTTGAAATATAAACTTATCTTGTAAAAGAACTTTTAGTCCTCAATGTAAATATTTTGATAAAAGGGGGTTCGCGTAGATAATAATACTTAACTTTTATAAAAATTTGTTATTAAATTGAAAGATTTTAATTAACCGCACTATTTGGTATAATTATATAAATTAGTGATAGAGTAACTTCATAAAAGTACACACATGGCGTCCCTGTTGGACAGGGCATTACAGCCATGGTAATGATTTAATTTCATTAAATATGGATTTAAAACAATAATTGTGATGATTTGGATGTGTTCATGTTGGTTTATATGCTTATTTGATGAATGTTTGTGAATTACGAATTTTAGATGAAACATATTTTTAGTTTTGTACTAGAAGTATTTTTTCGTGAAAGTAGATGAAAAATTAATGAATTCACGCTTTTACAGAACTTAATTTGAATTTTTATTTGATTAGTTATGATTTTTTGTTAAAGTTTGAAAAACAAAATATCTAAGGGAAGGTGCACGTGCGCACGCGGAGCTTAGTGCTCACTTGGTCATGATTGAGATTCAGACAGGGAACCTGTCCAAGTTTTCTCAGACACGCGATGTCTAAACCTCAACCATGCCAAGGTTTCTCGGTCACACGAGGCTGCATGCACCCAATTGTCATGCCCAACAGCCCTCTATGCGCCCGCAGGGAGTATGCATTGCAAATGCATAGTCTCCTGTGTCATCTTATTTTTGTGATTTTTCAACTTTCAATAATTATTTGAATGAAACAAAATATAAATTTTGGTAGAATTTTGTGAAGAATCTAAATTTTCAAATAAAAATCTAATAATCAGAATAAAATTAATTTTTATTAGTTTTAGATATTAGTGAGCTTTGAGTTTGAAAATTTGATTTTTTTTCACAAACTTGCTTTTATGGTTATTTTTTAAATTTAATTATTTTTTTCTTTCTTTTATTAATTTTAATTATAAGATCAAATATTTACATATTTTATATATAAAATTTAAAATGATCTTATTTTGACAATAAAATATTAATAAAACTTCAAGATAATCTAGTTAGAATTTCAAATAGCTAACTATATCAGATTTTTAAAATTTATTATTTTTAAAATATATTTATTAATGTAAATTATAAAATTAAGAAAATATTAGTTTTGACATTTTCCCTTATTAGATATTTATCTTGATTAAAATTTTAGTTTTAATAAATATTTTAAGGTTACCTAACCATAACATTTTTAAATTTAAGATATTTTTAAATAAAATAATATCCTAACCATCAAAATATCTTTCTTTCTTTTTTTCAAATTTTTTATTTTGTTAAATTTAATTTATTAAATTATAAGATTTGAAATATAATATTAATATCTAAATTTGTCAAAATAAGATATTATGTTATATTATTTTATTGGATATTTAATTTAAATTATATTTAAATAAACTAGATATTTAAAAATTAGTTGATATTTGAATTTAAAACCTAAATTTCAAAGGAGTTTGTTAGATTTTAAATATTTTTTAAATATTTTCTAACAACCTAAATTTAAATTCTAGTTAAGATATTTTGTAAATATCTATTTAAAATAGAAATATCTTAACCTACTTTTCAAATATTGTTACTGTTGGGTTTTATGCCCTAAATAAAACTCATTTCAATATAATCAGATTTACTTATTTAGATAGATCAGAAATAACATTTAATGTTGCATGGTTCACATGATTTATTTCATGATTATATGTACATAATGTATAAATTCATTTGAAACCCTTTTCACATACTTGATCCTGTTTATTGTGCTGTCAACACATTGGAAAGTAACCATGACTATGTAAATAAAGTTTCCTAGATTTATCAGACATAGGGTTTTACTGATATGATAATCTACAATAAGAGTTTACTTGCATTTGGAGAAATGCTATGTTCTTTCCAAAGCATTGGTTAAAGTAAAGCTCAGGTTGGATGCATGGAGTATGCATCGGAAGGGACCGATATTGAACTTTGACTTAGATTTATTAAACTTACCGTAATATCTATTCAAGTCAATATCGCCTAGTTGATCCTAGATCAAATGATCTTAATCCTGTTATGATTAGGCTCAATCTCAGGAGGCTATTCGTGTTCTTTGATTTGTTAGTTAAGTCTACTTTTAGGTCAGGGTGATACGTACATTTTGGGAACACGGTAGTGCAATTGAGTGGGAGCGCTAACATAAACATAAAATCTATAGCTTCTATCTGGCGAATAGTAAGTAAAGGATGATCTCCTTCGAGCTTGACCAAACGAAAATAAATGGTGGAGATCTCATTTCACATAAGCTGAAATATCATTTATACGGGGTTAAGTGTTTTAAGGATTAAATACATTGTAGGGTGTAACGGTAATCTAATCCCTTTACAGTGTAGATCATTCATATAGAGGATCATTGATCAAATTAGGATTATAACAATGGATAACTAATGATGTGTCTATATGGTGGAACATATAGAGCATTCTATATACTGAGAGTGCAATTCTAAGTTCTATGCGTGGATTCAACGAAGAATTAATAAGTCAGTGAATTTAGGTTATAAATTCTTGATCTGCTTATTGGAAGCTTGGTTATATAGACCCATGGTCCCCGCACTAGTTGAGATAATATTGCTTGTAAGACTCATATAATTGGTTTTGATTAATCAATTATAATTCTCAATTTAGACTGTGTCTATTTGTGAATTTTTCACTAAGTAAGGGCGAAATTGTAAAGAAAGAGTTTTAGGGGCATATTTGTTAATTATGATACTTTGTATGGTTCAATTAATAAATATGATAAATGACAATATTATTTAATAATTATTTATAGTTATTAAATAATTAGAATTGGCATTTAAATGGTTGAATTAGAAAATTAGCGTTTTTGAGAAAATGAGATGCAGAAAAGATAAAACCGCAAAATTGCAAAAAGTGAGGCCCAAATCCACTTTACATGGCCGACCACTTTTGTAAGGTTATTTCCTCTGATATTTTCATTATTTTAATGCCAAATAATTCAAACCTAACCCTAGTGGAATGCTATAAATAGATAGTGAAGGCTTCAGGAAATTTACACTTAATTTTCTGACTTTTCATTCAGAAAAAACTGAGCCTCTCTCTCTCCCTATCTTTGGCCGACCACTCCCTCTCTCTCTTCCTCCTTGAGATTTCGAAATTCTTAGTGTTAGAGTAGTGCCCACACACAGCAAGTGATACCTCAATTATAGTGAGGAAGATCGTGAAGAAAGACTTTCAGCAAGAAGGAGTTTCAGCATTAAAGAATCAGAGAAAGAGATCCAGGTTGAGATATTGATAATGCTCTGCTATAGAAAGGAATCAAGGGCTAGATATCTGAACGGAAGGAGTCATTATATTCCGCTGCACCCAATATCTAAGATCCTGGTAAAATAATTTTCAACAGTTACATGTTTGAATGTTTGTTTAATTATTTATTCATTTTTTTTCAAAATAAACCTATTATTTATTTGATCTAAATTGCTATGATTAACTTGCTGATAGATTCAATGATATGATTTCAATCATAGTCCAATTGTCAATAGATCATATAAATAATTTGTAACAAGTAAATTTTGTAATTTTTTTTATCTGTCATAAACTGTAACGCCCTAAATAATTAGGCACGCTACCCAAAATTAATTATGAAACCCTAATCCCCTAATCGGGATTACTAATTAAAATAGTGCAGAATTTGAACTTTATATTAAACAGACTGAAAATAAACTTGTAATATATTTAAACTTTTCAAAATAGTTGGGATCCCAAAAATATTTACAAAATTATTACAAGTTCCTTCTTACTAGCCGACTTAAGCGGCAAAACAGAATACAAAAGTCAACACTGTTAGACCCATAACCCGCTTGGTCTGAAGTGGCGTGTACATTCTTCGTCTGCTCCAGAAACTCATGGCTGATCAACTAATGCCTTACCCTTTCCTGCACAGCAGAGCACCCGTGAGCCAAGCCCAGCAAGACAATATAAATCATAACAAATATATTATGCTTATTCACATATATGTCTGTATAGCACAGACCTGATCACTATATCAACATGCCCATTTATGTCTACGTGGCGTAGACCTATGTGTTGCGCTCACACATCTAATTAAATCTACATGACGTAGACCCACGTGTTGCTCTCACACGTCTAATTACATTAAGGCCTTAGAAGTGGTTCATCTCGGTTATGTGTACCGAGTCCAACCTGATTATGCCTTGAGCGCATAATCCTTAAATTTCATTTCAATTAACATGCATGGCATTTATACACATATTCCACTAGAGTAATAACCCTAGGCTAGCAAACCGTTCCTATTAGGGTAATAACCCTAATCCCGGGTACAATAACTCACATATATCATATTCACATAAGCGCCACTGCGCATACTCTACGTGCAAACTACTGTCTTACCTGTTGTCCAACTATAGAAAGAGATTTCGAATCCCCGGGTGCTCCTGATCAGGTGCCGGTCATCCTAGTCACACAAATCCGGGATAATTCACACTTAGGGTTAACCCCTGATTGTCAACTCATAAAAATTCAAGCATGGCATTTACAACTCAGATAATCATACAGAGCTCGGAACGAGCTTTCCAACGATATAAAGAACTACCAAATCGGAGTTCGTAATCAAAAGTTACGAACTTTCGAAAATCAACTCGAAACTGCCCAAAAACACGAGGGCGGGCCGCGGCATGGTCAGACCATGCCGCGGCACCTGGGACAAAACCCAGGTTCCAGCTACAAGGGGCGGGCTGCGGCATGCTTAGAGCATGCCGCGGCATCTGGGTGCAGAACCCAGAAAACCAGCTGCCCCTCTTCGAATTTTCAGCTTCCAAACCAAACTTTTAACCCCAATTTCTCAACTAAACATTCAGATTAACATATAGGATTACTAGCATATAAGGGGTACTCAATTAACACATTACATGCATCTAAATCCTCATAAGATTACCGAAAATCCAGATTGAGAAACATAGCAAAATCATGCTCAAACTCATCAAAACTTCATGTTCAAGGGCATGAACTCACCCAACACAATCCTAAAAAAAACCAGCAGCATAACACCACATTAAGCATGAAAATCCAACCTAAAAATACCATTAAATTTCTGCCCAAGCTCAACAACAAAGCATACAACCAATAGAAACCCAATTCCACAAGATTAACATCAAATTACTCAACATGCAACCCATCATCATCAACACCAAAATCATGCTTTTCAAACATAATAATTCAGCAACCAAAACAAGATTAAAATCATAAAAAGTTACCTCAATTCACAATAAAATAAGAGCAATTGGTCTTTCCTCCAAACTCAAGCCTCACACAAGCCAAAACTAAGCTTTTCTTCAACAATTCAAGCTTTGAAAATCATGAGGTTTTGAGTGAAAGAGAGAGAGAGGGGTCGGGTGAGATGGGGAAAATAAAACCAGAATTTTCACTTTGATAAACTTAACAAAATCCATTTTCCAAATATAGTAATTATGGGTCAAATGACCAAAATGCCCTTAGGGCTTAAATACTCACATAAACCTTCACAAGGGTAAAATAGTCATTCAATACTCAATTAATTTCAAATAAATTTCAGATTATCACATATCCAATAAAAATGCCAAATAAACAATCCAATTTACATTTCGGGCCCGAACCTAGTTCGGCCCGAAATTCCCAGTTGTGACTATACCGCGCCAACCTGTCAGAACACACCTGAAAAGACAACACAGGTATACTATATAATAATATAGTTCTATTAAGCACGTAATTAAATTAATCTCAACAATTTACCCTTCTCAGGTCATAATTACCAAAATGCCCCTGGCTCACCAACGGGGTCTTTAACATGTTAAATTTCATATAATTTCACATATATTGAACTATATAATAATATAATTCCTCAATTAACTCATAATTATCTAATTAGGGTTTTGCTAATCCTTTTCTTTATTCCGGGTATTACAATTACCCCCTCCTTATAGAAATTTCGTCCCGAAATTTTACCTGAACAACTTCGGATATTTCTGCTTCATATCCGTCTCGAGCTCCCAGGTTGCCTCTTCTACTTTACTGTTCCTCCACAGTACTTTCACCAGTGCCACGGTCTTACTTCTCAAGACTTTCTCTCTTCTATCAAGTATCTGCACTGGTTGTTCCTCGTATGATAAGTCCGGTTGTAGTTCCAACGCTTCATAACTCAGAACATGGGACGAGTCTGAGACATACTTCTGAAGCATGAAACATGAAACACATTATGTACAGCTGCCAGCGCTGGGGGCATAGCCAACCTGTACGCTACTTGCCCTATCCTCTCAAGGATTTCAAAAGGTCCAATGAACCTCGGGCTAAGTTTTCCTTTCTTCCCAAAGCGTTTTATGCCTTTCATCGGAGATATTCGGAGAAATACCATGTCTCCGACCTGAAAATCAATGTCTCAACGCTTTGGATCGGCATAACTCTTCTGCCTACTCTGAGCCGCGAGCATTCGCGCTCTAATTTTGTCAACTGCCTCACTTGTTTTCTGAACAGCTTCGGGACCCAAGAACTTTTTTTCACCCACTTCATCCCAGTGAATGGGCTGTCTACATTTCCTTCCATACAAAAGTTCATAAGGAGCCATCCCGATTGTTGCCTGATAGCTGTTATTATAAGAAAACTCGATCAGGGGAAGGTACTTTACCCATGATCCTTCAAAGTCAAGCACGTATGCCCGTAGCATGTCTTCTAAAATCTGAATAGTCCTCTCGGATTGTCCATCCGTCTGAGGATGAAAAGCTGTGCTGAACTTTAACTGAGTTCCCATAGCTCGATGCAGACTTTCCCAGAATCTTGATGTAAACTTCGGATCTCTATCTGACACAATGGATTTTGGGACACCATGCAGACGAACAATTTCTCTAATATATAACTCAGCATACTGATCAATGGAGAAGTTCGTCCGAACAGGTAAAAAGTGAGCAGACTTTGTAAATCTGTCCACTATGACCCACACAGAGTCAAACTGTCCCGTGGTTCTAGGCATACCTACCACGAAATCCATAGCTATATCTTCCCATTTCCATTCTGGTATTTTCAGCGGTTGCAGCAACCCTGTGTCGCCGATGTTCGCCTTTTACTGGCCGAGTGTGTAAGGCACTTTGCAACATACTCAGCGATGTCATTCTTCATGCCTGGCCACCAAAACATGGCTTTTAGGTCTTGGTACATCTTTGTCGACCCTGGATGAACTGAATAAGGAGTCGTGTGAGACTCATCCATGATCTCTTTCTTGATGTTCTCATCCATAGGCACACAAATTCGATTCCTAAATCTCAGCATTCCCGTTTCATCCACTAAAAAATCTCTAGCCTTCCCGGCCGAAACCCTAGCTCGGGTTTTTGTCAATTATGAATCCTGTTTTTGCGCTTCTTTAATTCTCTCAAGAAGTGTGGATTGCAGGGTAATATTAGCCAATTGCCCCACAACCAACTCAATTTGAGCTCGAGTCATTTCATTTGCCAGTTGTTGGGAGATTTGCTTCATAGAACTCAGTTCATTCTGACCTTTTCTACTTAGGGCATCAACAACCACGTTGGCTTTACCAGGGTGATAAAGAATCTCACAATCATAATCTTTCACCAATTCTAGCCAACGCCTCTGTCTCATATTCAAGTCTTTCTGGGTAAAGAAATACTTCAGACTTTTGTGATCAATGTATATCTCACATTTCTCGCCATAAAGGTAATGCCGCCAAATCTTTAGCGCAAATACCATCGCTGCGAGTTCTAAATTGTGAGTCGGGTACCTCTGCTCGTACTCCTTTAACTGCCGAGAAGCATAAGCTATTACCCTCCCAGCCTGTATAAGCACACAGCCAAGACCCTGTCTCGAGGCATCACAATATACCACAAACTTTTCCTTATCTGAAGGAAGAGTTAGTACAGGAGCGGTAATCAAGCGTTGCTTTAACTCCAGGAAACTTTTCTCACACCGATCAGTCCAAACAAATTTCTGATTCTTTCGAGTCAGCTTCGTTAAGGGTACAGCAATCTTAGAAAAACCCTCAACGAACCGACAGTAATAACCAGCCAAACCCAGAAAACTTCTAACCTCTGTAGCTGATTTCGGTGCTGGCCAATCCTGAACAGCTTCAATCTTGGCCGGATCCACCATGATCCCATCTTTATCCACTATGTGCTCCAAGAATGAGACACGAAATAACCAGAACTCACACTTTTTAAATTTAGCATAAAGCTTATGATCCCATAACTTTTGTAAAACCGCTCTGAGATGCAATTCATGCTCTTCTTCCGTCTCACAGTACACTAAAATGTCGTCAATAAACACAATCACGAACCTATCCAGATAATCCTTAAACACCCGATTCATCAAATCCATGAATACCGCCGGGGCATTAGTGAGTCCAAAAGACATCACAAGAAATTCATAGTGTCCATACCGAGTACGGAACGCAGTTTTCGGGATATCTTCCTCTCGGATTCTCAGCTGATGATAGCCTGAGCGAAGATCGATCTTAGAAAAGACCGTCTTCCCTTTCAGTTGATCAAACAGATCATCAATTCGAGGTATAGGATATTTGTTCTTAATGGTAAGCTTGTTCAACTCTCGGTAGTCAATACACATTCGCAGGGTTCCGTCTTTCTTCTTCACAAATAAAACCGGAGCACCCCAAGGTGAGTAGCTTGGTCTAATGAATCCCAGATTCAATAGCTCTTGCAACTGTATCTTCAATTCCTTAACCTCGGCTGGAGCCATACAGTACGGTGCCTTAGACACTGGATCTACTCCCGGAGCCAGTTCAATAACAAATTCAATTTCCCGAACAGGTGGCAATCCTGGCAAATCTTCTGGAAACACATCAAGGAACTCACATACCAATTTCGTATTCTCAGGCCCTGATGTCACAGGTTGGCTAGTGTCCACTGCAGTGACTATGAACCCTAGACAACCTCTACCCATCAGGTCTTTAGCTTTCAACAACGATATTCTCGGTACGCGTGCCCCCTGAACTTTACCTACGAACACCGCTGGGTTACCACTCTCGGGCTCAAACACCACCATCTTTCGTTTACAATCAATCATTGCTCCATACTTAGACAGAAAATCCATTCCCAGGATTATGTCAAAATCAGATAATTACAGTTCAATTAGATTGGCGGTCAATTCACAACCGTCAATCCAAAAAGACAAGGACCGAATCCACCTTGTGGATACTATCAGGTCTCCCGAGGGTAACAGGGTTCCAAACCCCGAAGCATAAATATCACATGGCTTAGGCAAACTTTCTATCACTCTACTCGATACATATGAATGAGTAGCTCCCGAATCAAATAACACAGTATAAGCACAACCATTAATAGATAACTGACCTGTCACAACTGACTGACTAGCATCAGCATCCGCCTGAGTTATAGTGAAAAGTCGCCCCGGGTTCTGAGTAACATTCTTCTTAGGCTCTTCTCTCTTAGCTTGGGGACAATCCCTGATAAAGTGGCCCACCACACCACACTGGAAACATGCCTTGGCTCGGCACTCACCAGGATGATGCTTCTTACATTTAGGACACTCGGGGTATGACCGGAATGAGGACCCGCGGCCTTGACGGCCACCTCTGTTTCCCCGAAACTTTCTATTTCCTCCTGAAGCTCCGGAAGCTTCAGCCTTCCGCTTGTGCTCAGGGTTGCTATTGTCGACCCCCTTACTGAAATTACCACCAGCAGGAGGATTTGATGCCATGGCGGCATCCTTTACAACCTGCTCTTTCATCACTTGCTGCTCAGCCTCTTCAGCAATTAAGGCCAAGTCTACCACCCTCTTATACAGGGTGTCATGGGATGTGGTAATTTTCAAGTCTCGACTGATTGTAGCATTCAGTCCTCGAACATACTTTTGTTTCCTGGTAAAATCGGTAGGCACCAAATCACCAGCAAATTTAGATAACCGGTCAAATTCCAGAGTATATTCGGCCACCGACATCTTCCCTTGAGTCAACTTCACAAAGTCTTCCTGGTGTGAAGTCCGTACAGCCACATTATAGAATTTTTCCTCAAAAAGTTTCTTAAATTCATCCCATGTCATGACACTGACATCCTAGGTTTGATTCACTTTGTCCCACCAGACGCGGGCATGATCTTGAAACATAAAGGCCGAACAATTTACCCTTTCAGTTCCCGTCACCCCCATATTATCGAGAATTCAGGTAACAGTGCTCATCCACTGATCGGCCTTAATAATGTCGATACCTCCCAGAAAAACTGGAGGTTGCAGCTTCACAAACCGCTCGAACACAGAGTCTCGATGCGGCATAACAAACCCTTGGTTACCCACCACAGGCACAGGAGTTGGTGGTAACCCTTGATTAACTGGGGTAGCTTGTTGTCTCAAACGTTGCAACTCTTCTTCTTGACGAAGTATAACACTTCGCATTTCATGAAACATCTGCTGCCAATCAGTAGGAGGATTAGCATTAACAGCCTCCGCATTATCCCCCGGATTTTGCGGAGGTAGAGGCGATGCTGGTGGATTGGTTCGGGTAGCCCCGGGCTCTACTTGCTCGCCCTGTGGTCTGGATGATTGCGGAGGGTCCATTACTAGTACCCCTGAAATCAACAACCCCAGAGAGTTAAGCACCGATACCACACTTACGCATTTAATGCCTTAAACTCTAACTCATCTATTTACCTCATACATATTTACATAAATAATTAACATTTATACCATGGCATCACATAATACATACATACTCTAGATGCTTGCATACTGCCTAAAATGGAAAGCGGTAAACAGGTGATCACACATACAGTCAAGTATTTACTCTCAATACTTACTGCACCATGAGTCGAGCTTATCTCTGACGAAGAATGTACATGTTTGACCGTTCTACAGGAAGTTTAAAAACCTTGGCGCTCTGATACCATTTGTAACGTCCCCGCTTCAAGCCTCCATTGGGTCCTTACATCCACGGACTAATGGCTCTTATACACGAGTTCGTCACTCTTGCTGTTTCATGGACTGATGACTGACCCTACAGACCAACACGAGTGTTTCCAGCGTGCTTTGTCCTCACTCGCACGCTTCCTGGGAAAACTTCCCAGGAGGTCACCCATCCTGAAATTGCTCCAAGTCAAGCACGCTTAACTGTGGAGTTCTTTCGTGATGGGCTACCGAAAAACAAGATGCACCTTGTTGATATAGGTAGTACCAATCAATCTATTTAAGCCATCTTCAACTGTGTAGTCCCATACCTACACATTCTCAGAATCATCCCACTTGACCTTCCCCAGGCGGTGTGGGATTGTACAGCTTACCCGGTGTTTCCCCTTACGGATCACGGGACTACTGACTGTCACAATCACCCCCCTTACGGGGTCCGACGACCTCGTCGACCACACTTCCGGCTGGGTCAAGGCTCTGATACCAAATTGTAACGCCCTAAATAATTAGGCACGCTACCCAAAAATAATTATGAAACCCTAATCCCCTAATCGGGATTACTAATTAAAATAGCGCAGAATTTAAGCTTTATATTAAACAGACCGAAAATAAACTTGTAATATATTTAAACTTTTCAAAATAGTTGGGATCCCAAAAATACTTACAAAATTATTACAAGTTCCTTCTTACTAGCCGACCTAAGCGGCAAAATAGAATACAAAAGTCAACACTGTTAGACCCATAACCCGCTTGGTCTGAAGTGGCGTGAACATGTACATTCTTCGTCTGCTCCAGAAGCTCATGGCTGATCAACTAATGCCTTACCCTTTCCTGCACAGTAGAGCACCTGTGAGCCAAGCCCAGCAAGACAATATAAATCATAACAAATATATTATGCTTATTCACATATATGTCTGTATAGCACAGACCTGATCACTATATCAACATGCCCATTTATGTCTACGTGGCGTAGACCTATGTGTTGCGCTCACACATCTAATTAAATCTACGTGACGTAGACCCACGTGTTGCTCTCACACGTCTAATTACATTAAGGCCTTAGAAGTGGTTCATCTCGGTTATGTGTACCGAGTCCAACCTGATTATGCCTTGAGCGCATAATCCTTAAATTTCATTTCAATTAACATGCATGGCATTTATACACATATTCCACTAGAGTAATAACCCTAGGCTAGCAAACCGTTCCTATTAGGGTAATAACCCTAATCCCGGGTACAATAACTCACATATATCATATTCACATAAGCGCCACTGTGCATACTCTACGTGCAAACTACTGTCTTACCTGTTGTCCAGCTATAGAAAGAGATTTCGAATCCCCGGGTGCTCCTGATCAGGTGCCGGTAATCCTAGTCACACAAATCTGGGCTAATTCACACTTAGGGTTAACCCCTGATTTTCAACTCATAAAAATTCAAGCATGGCATTTACAACTCAGATAATCATACAGAGCTTGGAACGAGCTTTCAAACGATATAAAGAACTCCCAAATCGGAGTTCGGAATCAAAAATTACGAACTTTCGAAAATCAACTCGAAACTGCCCAAAAACACGAGAGCGGGCCGCGGCAAGCTTAGACCATGCCGCGGCACCTGGGACAAAACCCAGGTTCCAGCTACAAGGGGCGGGCCGCGGCATGCTTAGAGCATGCCGCGACATCTGGGTGCAGAACCCAGAAAACCAGCAGCCCCTCTTCGAATTTTCAGCTTCCAAACCAAACTTTTAACCCCAATTTCTCAACTAAACACTCAGATTAACATATAGGATTACTAGCATATAACAGGTACTCAATTAACACATTACATGCATCTAAATCCTCATAAGATTACCGAAAATCCAGATTGAGAAACATAGCAAAATCATGCTCAAACTCATCAAAACTTCATGTTCAAGGGCATGAACTCACCCAACACAATCCTAAAAACCAAATAAGCATAACACCACATTAAGCATGAAAATCCAACCTAAAAATACCATTAAATTTCTGCCCAAGCTCAACAGCAAAGCATACAACCAATAGAAACCCAATTCCACAAGATTAACATCAAATTACTCAACATGCAACCCATCATCATCAACACCAAAATCATGCTTTTCAAACATAATAATTCAGCAACCAAAACAAGATTAAAATCATAAAAAGTTACCTCAATTCACAATAAAATAAGAGCAATTGGTCTTTCCTCCAAACTCAAGCCTCACACAAGCCAAAACTAAGCTTTTCTTCAACAATTCAAGCTTTGAAAATCATGAGGTTTTGAGTGAAAGAGAGAAAGAGGGGTCGGGTGAGATGGGGAAAATAAAACCAGAATTTTCACTTTGATAAACTTAACAAAATCCATTTTCCAAATATAGTAATTAGGGGTCAAATGACCAAAATGCCCTTAGGGCTTAAATACTCACATAAACCTTCACAAGGGTAAAATAGTCATTCAATACTCAATTAATTTCAAATAAATTTCAGATTATCACATATCCAATAAAAATGCCAAATAAACAATCCAATTTACATTTCGGGCCCGAACCTAATTAGGCCCAAAATTCCCGGTTGTGACTATACCGCGCCAACCTGTCAGAACACACCTGAAAAGACAACACATGCATACTATATAATAATATAGTTCTATTAAGCACGTAATTAAATTAATCTCAACAATTTACCCTTCTCGGGTCATAATTACCAAAATGCCCCTGGCTCACCAACGGGGTCTTTAACATGTTAAATTTCATATAATTTCACATATATTGAACTATATAATAATATAATTCCTCAATTAACTCATAATTATCTAATTAGGGTTTTGCTAATCCTTTTCTTAATTTCGGGTATTACATAAACCTAGTAACATAATAGGGCCATCCAAATCATTTGTCCTGTGTGAGCTTATATGTTTGTTATTATGCTTAGATGCAGATAGGAAGTCCATTTAAGATTTAAATAGACAAGGTTTGCTAAAATAAAAATATCACCTTGATAGTTTTATTTTGGCCCAATTAGTATTGGGTTGGTTCAATTAATTACAATTATTTAATTAAAGATTAAATTCCTCTTTTTTTAGCCTTATGTGAGAGTTAAGGGGCCATAGTAGTGGGTACGACATACTGAACCAAGCGCTCACTCACATGAACCATCCTAACTATGAAAGTTCATTTACATTATTTAAATAATTGTATTAGTTTAACCTATTTAAAATTGATTACCAACATAATTAATTTTAAAATAAATAAAATTTAATTTTCATTAGATTATTTTAAAATTAATTTAGGAAAATACACGTAGTTTAATAAAATATATTCTAGATAGTTATTTCTAGTAACAAAATTATATTTTCTAATATTTAATTAATTAGAAAAATATATTTAAGTTGAAAACTAATTTTAGATCAACTTAAATTCGAATATTTTTCTTAAATATCAAATTAGAATTATAATTAAGTTTATTTAATTCAAGACACTTAATTATTTATTTCTAGTTTTAACATTTAATTAAATAGAAAGTTAAAATTTAAGTTGATTTTATTCATGACACTTAAATATTAGATATTTTTTCAGGAAATTTAATTAGATAGAAAATTATATTTAAGTTGGAAATTTTATTTCAGGGCAACTTAAATTAGAATAATTTTTTAAATATATTTTATTTTATTATATTATTCATTTTTATATAAATTTCAAATTGTATTTTTAATTGCATATATTTTGAAATTTTGAAAAATAGATCAATGTTGAAAATTAATTAGAAAATAAGTAATTAGCTAATGAAATATCTAGATGGTTATTTTCTGAGTAGACTTTTGGTATTTTTCTAGATATATTTAATTAAATAGAAAATTAATATTTAAGTTGATTTTGTTCAAGATGCTTAAATATTAGATATTTTTCTCAAGAAATTAAATTAAATAGAAAAAATATATTTGTGTTGAAAATTAATTTATTAATTAATTTTAGATCAGTACAAATTAGAATAATTTTTAGAATTTATTTTATTTTATTTTACGTAAATTTTAAAAATGTATTTATTTTAAATACATTAGATTTCGAATTTAGTCATTTATTTATAGAAAATTAAATTAAGTTGAAAATTAACTTTAATTAATTTTGGACCAACTTAAATTAAGTAATTTTCATAATATTTATTGAAAATTCATACTACGATAGAAACTAGTTTTATTTATGTTCAGATCTATTTAAGTATAGTTTTATAAATATTAAACTAAAATTTATATTTAAAGTTATTTAAATTAGTAATATTAATGAAATAAATATATATTAATATAAATTGATTAAAATAAATATCAAATGAAAATACTATACTTTAAAATAATGAGTTTTAGTATAAGGATATTTGATCTCCATTGTTTGTTCTAAATAGTTCATGTTTTAATGAGCTTCATCCCTAATATATGTTAATTCATTAGCAATTTAATGTCATAGAATCTCGAGAGATAAGTATTATTGTAAGTCTTTTATTTTTAGTAACGATCACCCCAATAGTGACTGCTAAGACTAGGGCTTACAAAGTATGAAACAATGATGGAAGCTCATAAGATAGAATGGCTTTGACTCTCGCCTAAACGGGGCAACGCCGAATTCTTATCTTGATCGAATAAAAGGTTGCTAAAATGGTATCCATTTTAGATGAGCTGACAACTCTATTAACTAGTGATATATTTCACTATCGCCTAAACGAGACACTTATATCATTGAGTTGAAAACCTTAGAAATTATTTAGGATATTTTTATTTTTGTATTTTCACATGTCATTCCTATTTGTTAAATGCTTAATAATTTCCGAATATAATTTTGTATTCAACCTAATTTAATTTCTATTTATTGATATTTGTAGTACCCAATATGACTATGAACAACCCAATTCTGTCACTGTTCACTGACAACGAGCTCTCTGGAGCTAAATTTATCAAATAGAAAGAGAACATTAATATTTCTCTTATAGGTGAGAACTCCTTGTTTGTGTTAACTAAAGAAGATCTTGAGCAACCATGTGTGAATGCAACTGAGGCAGTCAAGGAAAAGTTCGAGCTTTGGTAGAATGCTAACAATAAAGCTCGACATTTTCTGCTGTCTAGCATGGTTGATACCTTGAAGACAAGGTTTCCGAACACTCTCACAGCTGCAGAAATCATGAACCAGTTAACTTAACTGTTTGGGATGGTGTCAGATCAAGCTCGTTTTGAGGCGACCGAGAATTTAATCAATGCACGAATGAAACCTCATCAAAATGTGCGTGATCACCTACTCCAAATGGCTAGTTATTTCCATAAAGCTGAAAATCATGGAGCTATTATACATCAGGAAACTGAAGTGAGTTTGATCGTAAATAGTTTAACTCTAGCTTTTCTGTCCTTTACTTCAAATTATGTCATGAACAAGTTGACATTTGACTTTCACGATTTGATCAACAACCTTCAGCCATTTGAAAATTTAATTGGAGGACCGCAAAAACGAGGAAACAAAGCTCCAAGCTCTAGTAATGCTACGGTTAGTACAACAAAACCAGAGTCAAACATTTCCTCTACTTCGAAACCCAAAAAGAAGAATAGCAAGAAGCCTCTTACAGCTGTCAATAGTACATCTAATAAGGCTAAAAAGGCTGCTAATCCAAAATCAAATGAAAAAGGAAAATTCTTGTATTGCAATGAAAAGGGCTAGTGAAACCCCAATGTCCTAAGTTTTCGGCAAAGAAATAAGGTATTTCTAACTTTGTTATAAATTCATGTGTTTTAGAGAATTATTATCCCTTTTGGTTATTAATTCTAGATCTACTAACCATGCTTATTTTATTCTTATTTCAACTCCAGCTGCTTAAACTTGGATTATTATCCTAGCGAGTTGAGACAGATAGTTGGATAGATGGGTGTGTTGGATATTATTTTACCAGGATCTTAGATCTACTCACAATTATGTTGATTAACACCCTAAATATGAACTTCTAAAACGATTATGAAATAAACACATATAAAGTATTAGAAACCTTACATTGGGTGCAGCGCAATTAAATGTCTCCTTCCATTCAGATCTCTAACCCTTGTATCCTTTCTGTCGCAAAGTATTATCAAGATCTGAACCTGGATCTCTTTCTCTCCTTCTTTAGTGCTGAAACTCCTTCTTGTTGAAAGTCTTTCTTCACGATCTTCCTCACTAGGATTGAGGTATCACTTGCTGTGTGTGGGCACTACTCTAATCACTAAGTGGTTCGAAATTTCAAGGAAGAAGAAAGAGAAGAAGGTGGCGGCTAGGTATAGAGAGAGAAGGCTCAGGTTTTTCTCTCAAGGAAAAGTTTGAAAGTTAAGTGTAAATTTCCTGAAGCCTTCACCATCTATTTATAGCATTCCACTAGGGTTAGGTTTGAATTATTTGGCATTAAAATAATGAAAATATCAGAAGATAAAGCCTATAAAAGTGGCCGGCCTATACAATATGGATTTGGGCCTCACTTTTTGCAATTTTGCAGTTTTATCATTTCTGCATCTCATTTTCTCAAAAACGCCAATTTTCAAATTCAACCATTTAAATGTCAATTCTAATTATTTAATAACTATAAATAATTATTAAATAATATTGTCATTTATCATATTTATTAATTGAACCATACAAAGTATCATAATTTACAAATATGCCCCTAAAACTCTTTCTTTACAATTTCGCCCTTACTTAGTGAAAAATTCACAAATAGACATAGTCTAAATTGAGAATTATAATTGATTAATCAAAACCAATTATATGAGTCTTACAAGCACTATTATCTCAACTAGTGGGGGGACCATGGGTCTATATAACCGAGCTTCCAATAAGCAGAACAAGAATTTATAACCTAAATTCATTGACTTATTAATTCTTCGTTGAATCCACGCATACAACTTAGAATTGCACTCTAAGTATACAGAATGATCTATATGTTCCACCATATAGACACATCATTAGTTATCCATTTTTATAATCCTAATTTGATCAATGATCCTCTATATGAATGATCTACACTGTAAAGGGATTAGATTACCGTTACACCCTACAATGTATTTTATCCTTAAAACACTTAACCCCGTATAAATGATATTTCAGCTTATGTGAAATGAGTACTCCACCATTTATTTTCGTTTGGTCAAGCTCGAAGGAGATCATCCTTTACTTACTATTCGCCAGATAGAAGCTATAGATTCCATGTTTATGTTAGCGCTCCCACTCAATTGCACTACCGTGTTCCCAAAATGTACGTATCACCCTGACCCAAAAGTAGGCTTAACTAACAAATCAAAGAACACGAATAGCCTCTTGAGATTGAGCCTAATCATAACAGGATTAAGATCATTTGATCTAGGATCAACTAGGCGATATTGACTTGAATATATATTACGGTAAGTTTGATAAATCTAAGTCAAAGTTCAATATCGGTCCCTTTCGATGCATACTCCATGCATCCAACCTGAGCTTTACTTTAACCAATGCTCTAGAAAGAACATAGCATTTCTCCAAATAAAAGTAAACTCTGTTGTAGATTATCATATCAGTAAAACCCTATGTCTGATAAATCTAGGAAACTTTATTCACATAGTCATGTTTACTTTCCAAAGTGTTGACAACACAATAAACAGGATCAAGTATGTGAAAAGGGTTTCAGATAAATTTATAAATCAAATAGACAAGCAATTGATAAGATGAACCAAAACATACTTATGTTTCTTTATTGATGTTGAATAAACTGGATTACATTGAAATGGAGTTTTATTTAGGGCATAAAACCCAACAGGGTGGAGATTGTCTAAGTTGAAGATGAAGCTAATTTTTCTTCTTTAATTTTTGAATTTATTGTTTTAGTTATCGAAAAATTTAGTTTCAATTCTTAGTATGGGAATTTAATTCCCTATTTCATATTATTGCAGACAATTTATTATGATATTATTTAGAGTATTAATAAAATTTTCTCTTTTAGAGATTTTCATTATGAATTGCTTTTATGAAATTAAGCTTCATATTCTTTAACTTGTATGCCAACCAAATAATATTTATATATTTATCAAGTTTATGTGTTTTGTATTTTATTATTGATACAAAATCTATGGCATATTAATCTTTGGGAAGAGATAATACCACATAAACAATTAGAATTTAAATTCAATATTTATGAATAATTTTCATTTTTAAGTAATTATTAAGATTTTGTTTGATTAAAAGATCTTTTAATTTGATAGGGGTGGAAAAAATTATTAATATATGCAGTTCAAAGATCTTTTATATCTATTGAACTCTAGACTATATTCAAAACTCCACAGAATCTTTATAATACTTAGAGATGGAAGAAGTTATTGGTATATGTAGTTCAAACTCTTTTAACTCTAGACTATACTCAATACACCACAAAATCGATATGACACACATATTTTGATTAGACATGGATATAATCAAATAAACGAACTAGAAATCTAATAGAACTTATTCTTGATCCTGTAAGTGTTTCAATAAACATGTTATTATCATAATAAAAAATAGATGCCAGTGAAGTCCATGGACATAGAATCACAGTACCTTATCTTAGTGGGAGGATTTTAAAATTTCAGCTCATTATTATTTCGATGACACTAGTGATAGACTACTATGATATGTTCAAGAAATGAACTTTAATTTAAAACTAAGAAAAGGTAATCTAACTATTTACATGGATAGTAATAACTTATCAGTATTATAAGGATAAGATAGGAAATTTTTGCGAAGTCTATTCGAAAGACCCAAGCACGATTCCTAGTCCTTATGAAATATTTTATGGTATCTAAAGTAATACTTTATCTTAAGAAAGTATTTTACATTAATGTTAATACTAGAATGCTATGTTGATAACTTAGTCTAGATGGAACGTGTTGTTTCAAACTAAGATAAAATGTCATAAAAGATATCCCTAAGTATCAACAATGAGATGTTAAATGCATAATTCTGCATGCAATTAACTAGACTCCTACTATTGAGTGGGGGAGCCATCTAAGATGTAATCAAACAAGGAACATAAGGAGATAATCAAGAAAGAATCTCTAAAAGTGACTTAAATGTTAGATGATAGGGGTGTATATTAGAATCCTTATATCTACACTAAGTCAGAACTTAGAGATGGTGGTTACTTTGGAGGTGGAAGAATTATTCTAGAAGGACGTAAAAACTCATCTATAATAATTTAGTTCTACCAGTGAAGCTAAATAACATTGTTTTTTTTTTTTTGAAAAGCATTAGAAAGTTATTCAAACTGAAGAAAGTTCTTGATTGTTTTGATCTCTATTCAATTTTGGATAGAATTAGAGATGTGTCTTCTGTACATTCAAAACCACTTAATAAGCAGTAAAAAATTCAGTCGCCTAGAGGAGTAATACATATAGAAAAGTGATGTTGCATAATATTTTATGAACACGAAGGAAGTAATGGTGGAAAAAGTAGTTGCTTATCACAGCCTTACAGTTCCTGCTATTTGGATTTAGTCAAACACACTACACTTGATATGGATATCAAGACAATCAATTGATTGAAATGCACTTCTAGTTTTATGTTAGTACAAGTGGGAGTTTGTTAGGATTTTATACCCTAAATAAAACTCATTTTAATATAACCTTATTTGTTATCAATAGAATAGAAGTCATTTAAGTTAGCATGTTATTTTCAAGATTATGGTTTAATATACAATTTCTAATAAATCTAAAACATATAGTTTTTTACAATTATAGTGATGTCAATACAGTGGAAGGTAATTATGATTATATGTTTCAAAGCTTTTTTCCAATGATTCATCAGTGCACTAGATTTACACCGATGTGATAATCAACGATAAAGTTTACTTACACCTTATATAAGTATTATGGCATTTTCACGACATTAGTAAAGTATGCTAGTATCAGATGTATGGCGTTTACATTGGACTGGACCAATATTGATCCTGGTAAAGATATTATAAACTTACTATTGTATCTTTCTAAGTCAATATCACCAAGTTGATCTTAGATAAAAAGATCGTAATCTTGATATGGTTAGGTTCGATCTCAAGAGCGTTATTTATGTTCTTAAAGGTGTTCATTAAAGCTTGCCAATTTGTTCGGGCAGAAACATACATCTTGGGAACATGATAGATAATTGAGTTGGAGCACTAATCATAGATACAAAATCTATAGCTTCTATCTAGACATAGAAGTCAAATGATGAGTTCCTTTGAGCTTGGCTTAATAGAGATAAATGGAAGTGCTCTTATTTCAGTAATTATATTAGTTTACTAAAATAACATTTATAGGAAGCTAAGTGTTTTAAGGATAAAATACATTGAGGGGTAGAACGGTAAATTTTTCCATACTTAATGTAAATTATCTATAGAGAATCTTTGATTCTTTGGATTAGAATGATGGATAATTCATAGCGTATCTATGTCTTGGAACATATAGAGCGTTTTGTATAATTAAGAGTGTACTTCCAAATCTAAAGTGGCACAACAAGGAGTTAATAAGCTAGAGAATTTATATTGTAAATTCTAGATCTTCTTATTGGAAACTTGATTAAATAGGTCCATGGTCCCCACACTAGTTGAGATAATACTTCTTGTAGAGTCAATTAATTGGTTTTAACTATCGATTATAATTTTAAAATTAGACTATGTATTATTTATGAATTTTCACTAAGCAATGGCTTAATTGTGAAGAAAAGAAGTTTTAGAGTTTATATGTTAATTGAGAGGCTTTGTTAAGTCTAATTAATAAATAAGCTAAATAGAAATTTTATTTAATAATTAATTTTAATTATTAAATAAATAGTTAGACATTTAAAGGGTTAAAATTGGAAATTATGACATTAGTGAAAGAAAAGATAAATTATAAAATTGGAAAATTCTAACTAATGGGGCCCAACCTATGGTCGACCACCTAAGGAGAATTTTTAGCCAATTTCATCTTTTTTAATTCCATATAATTTAAATCTAACCCTAAGAGAAATCCTATATAAGGAATAAGATGGTTCTAATTCTCATCCAACCTAACATTCTAGGTTTCTAACTTTGTCAAACAACTACAAAATTGAGAGCCTCCTTCTATAGATTTCGAATTCTCATCTCTTTCTCTTCATATATTTCGAAGCCCTATAGTGAAAGAGTACATGCCTACCCATAGCAAGTCAATTGTACTCAATCAGTCTGAAATACTGTGATGAATCCAACACCTGAAGGAAAACCAGACTCAGATCTTGTTAATACTCTCTGACAAAAAGAAACAAGAGTTAGAGATCTGAGTGGAAGGAAACATATTATTCCGCTGCCACCAATGTAAGATTTTCTAAACTTTATACGTGTTTAATTCTATTATTTTAGAGAATTCATATTTAAAGTGTTAATCAACATACATGTTAGTAAATCTAGATCTTGGTAAAATAATCCCTAACATTTGCGAGATCGCACTGATCCTGCTTGATAAAAAGGTATCCTAGCCTTTTCATAAATGTTTGAATAACGCAAGAGTTCTGATAGAAAAATTAGATGTCCATATGTGAAATGCATCAACCTTAAATGACACATTCCAAAGGATGTGCGTGGACACATATTCTGATGGGGTTTTCAAACTAGTTACCAGTAGTGGACTTTCCTTGGAGAAGCAGAAGTTACTATAGTAGATGATGTAATCAATGTGAATGATACAGATGAGAAGCGTGATGTCATCGATGATGTCTTTTCTCCAGCACGCGATGAAAATATACCTATGTTGAGGGAAATTGTATGTGCAAGTATTAGAACGAGTTGTTTAAGGAGATTAAAACGGAGTTGTTTCCAGGTTACAACTGGATATCTTCACTCAACTTCATTGCTAAGTAGATGCATTTGAAAGTTGTTGGTGAAATATGAAACAACATATTCGATAAATTATTGAGTTTGTTAAAATTTTCATTTCAAAAAGGGAATACAATTCTTAGAACCCATTACAAAGTTAAAAAGAAGCTTAGCAAATTGGGTTTTGGATTCCAGTCAATCCATGTGTGTTACTATGATTGTAACGTCCTACTTGCTTAGGAAAGCTACAGTGATTTTCTAGTTATTGTGTACACCTTTGTTAGTCAAAATGTTTCTCAAAAAATGTGGCAAATTAAAATATTTTAATTAAAATTTAACTTTAATAAATACATAACTTTACATAATAATTGGAATCCCGTATAAAAGTTTACAATAGTGTCCAAAATATGCTTTTACATAAGTGTCGCTCTGCGACTACAAAACGTAAGCCCATGTTGTCCCAAAACTGAACATTCCAAGCTTAATCGTCCTAATATGTACAAACATCCTCAAGTTCTGCACTCATTGATGCTTAACCTTCGCCTTTCCTTTACCTATATATGCAAATATATATGTGAGTCAACACACTCAGTAAGAAATGCATAAAACATATATTACCAACTTGTATCTAGCACCCATACACCTATTTACTAGGCTTAACAGATGAATAAACAACGTTCTAAATGGAAGTACGACTTGTTTGGTTTGAGTTGAGGATATATGGTAAAGTCCAAATATTTGGGTCATTTGTGAGTCATATTATTTATTTCCCCATATTGAACATTTAGGCAGTCGAGCAAAAATTTTGATTCAAAATAGCAATTGAGATTTTAGAGGAAATGCAATGTAGTATAGATAGCAAATTAGCAATGGTGGCTTACTTAGTGTGTTCGTTCTTATTTTCTTTTTTGTTTTAGTCTTTACTCAAGGGCGAGCAAAGGTTAAGTTTAAAGAAATTTCTTAGATTTATTTTAATGCATTTCTAAGTGCATTTTATTATGTGTTTTAGTATTTTTTATTTGTTTTTTTATTCAAGTTTACAATTGTTTTCTTCTTATTTCAAATTTTAATGGTCAAATATATTATGTGGATTTAAATGAGAGAAAATATGTTAAATAATACAAATTTAATGGATTTAGCATGAATTTTAGAGTTTTAAGATAAAATAGGTGAAAAATTCTAAGTTTTGGATTTCAACAAGCTTTGTTTGTAATCGAATATAATATCTTAAGCTTAAAGTTGATTTTTGACTATAATCCATTCACTTCTAGGAAAAACTTTATGAATGAAAGTTCTAGATCTCTTTTTCTTCTTTTCAAAACATCTAGAATTGTCCAATTTTGTGTTATATCGAGAAAGTTATGATCAAAATAATATCGCTCATCGTAGTAGAAAATAAAAAAAAATGAGAGAACTGCGACTCTCTATCCAATGTCGCGACTCTTGCAAAAAATAGGGGAACCTTCCAAAATTTGTCTATAAAACGAGTTGGAGCTAGGTGTTCTGTATCATTCCAACTTGGAGGCTAATTTTTAGCATAGAAGGAAGGCTAGGAGCAGAAGACACCAACAGAGGACTCCAAACAGTGTTCTTTCTCCCCTATCTCTATCCTAAATGTGTTTGGACACGTAATTTTAGGAATAAGTGTCAAAATAATAGTGTTTATCTCCTTAGGAAGGTGACCTGTTTGGAGAAAAGAGTTGATAGCTTCAAAGATATGTTGCCCAATATGCTCCCAATTATCTTGAAAAAAAATAGCTTGAGAATCCGTCAGCACCTGGGGCCTTGTCTCTAGGTATTCGAAAAAAACTTTCCTCACTTCTTCCTTTGTGAAATCTCCCAATAACATCTCTGCTTGAATTGGAGTTACAAAAGGACCTTGTTGAATTACACCTTTTAAAACAGTTTTCCTATAGACCAATTTATCACCAAGCAAACTTTGATAAAAAGAAAAGAATGTTTGTTGTACCTGAGCTGGATCATCCACTCTAATCCCATTCTGTTTTCAATGGAGAGAATTCTATTTTGCCTTTGTCTAGCTTGGATACTGCTGTGAAAAATTATTGTGTTTTCGTCTCCACCCTTCACCTAATTAAGCTTGGCTATTTGTTGGAGAAAAAATTTCAAAGCTTTGTGCAATTCTGCATATTTAGTTCTCGCAACAAGTTCTTTGTTGTGCAATTCATTATTAATTGGATCTATTTGAAGATTCTCTTGACACTTAATTAGAGAAGCCTTTGCTTGAGCCTCAGCTACTTGAATGTTGGAGAAACCCTGCTTATTTAGCTCTTTGAGTACACCCTTAAGTGCTTTCAACTTCAACACAACTTGAAACATTTTCGTTCTAGTCATTGTTTTCTGCTAAGTCACTCTCACTAGATCTGAATACTGAGGGTGAGAAGACCACATAAGAAAATACTTGAATGGATTCCTACCACTTGTGCTTCGGGATGTACAGTCAGTACAACCGGCGTATAGTCAAATAAACCTTCAAACAATAAAACACTTCAGCATTGTTGAATTTGGACAACCATTGCTGGATGGTAAGAACCCTATCTAGTTTAAAGTAGACTCTATCATTCTTGCTGCTTGTTATTCCAAGTGAAAAAGCTTCCACTATATTGGACATCTTTGAGTTGACACATCTCAATACAATCTATAAATTCAGTTGTTGGTCTGTGGCTTATTCTCTTACCAATTCTCTCTTCTTTCAGCAAAATCTCATTAAAATCGCCAAATACTATCCAGGCTTCTCTAGTTCGAATTCCTTGCAGTTCCTGCCAAAAAACTTTTCTTCCCTCTATGTCATTAAAAGCATACACAAATGTACAAAACAAAATTATTCTTGTCATCTACAGTTGAAACAAGTAAGTGCACAAGTTGACTAGTACACTTCAGAATGCTTATGTAAAACTTAATGGATTCCATGCCACAATTATTCGCCCTCCATCATGTTAAGCAATGTTTTATGTGAAACAACATCCATTGAACATATGTACATACACAGCCCCAACTTTTTTGGGCCTTGACTCTTGTCTCGAGGAGACCAACAAGCTCAATTTTTTGTTAATGAATTAACGGCCTGACCACGCTTCGCTTTTGCTTATCGTTGATCCCTCGGACATTCCAACTTAGCACTCTATCCATTTCGAAGAGGAGGTACTCCTGTTGCGATAATTTGCACACGCAAGTGTACGTATCGTTTCAAGTAGTAAACTCACCAGGAGTGAGGTCGATCCCACAGAGAGTGCAGTTAAGTACGTTAAAATTAAACCTTTACTTCTATTTGGTTGAATGAAAATTAAGAAAGAATTAAAAATAAGGAACTAGTAAGAAGAAATAATTCAAGAAAATTGATAGTTAATAAAAACTAGGGCTTCGATTTCAATTGTTTCGATTGAATTTGGCCTAATATGATTATTTTCCTAATATTAATCTCTATACAATAGCAGGTTTACTAAGGTAATTTATAGTCTTCTCAGATATATAAATCTCAATTACATGTAAATTTTCTACTCTCGTGATAAATTTAACATGCAACAGGCATTAAGCATAAAAATCCTATAAGCTATCTAAACCATATAGGTACTCTAGTCCTATATCAAAATTCAGTTCTATTTTACTATAGCATATTTGACGCTCACTTCTCAGATCTCGCATCAAAATCATAGACAGTTAATTGGTGATCGGGCAATTAAAAGTAATTAAGCACAAATAAAATAGAATACATAGAAATTAGGGGGGGAATAAATCATATTAAAACCATAAACAATGTTAAACAATATCCATCTAACCCTAATAAAGTGTTTAGCTACACATGTTTATGAGAGCACAATCACACATATTAACTTTAAGAAAAGAGATGAAAATAGAGAAGAGAATAATGTTGAAAACTCTCTGAAGAATGCCTCCAATATTGCAGTTGATCTCTCCACTCTGTATCTGAATTCTCTCTTTTTTCCTCTTTGAGATTGCTTGATGAAATCAACTCCCTTCTTCCCTTTATATAGGCATTGAAGTCCTAAAAAGATGGAAAAAACGCACATATTTAAATTCCCATTCGAATTTAAATTTTTGGGAAACCTCAAACAAGATATTTTTTCTGCTGCATTGACTGATAGTATTTCGGTCATAAATCTCTCGATATTGCTCGGAATTGGACGATTCAAGATGTTCCCGAAAGATAAAAGAGAGATCTAGAACTTTTATGTTTTGACTTTTTCCAAAATCTAATTAAGATTGTCGAATTCAGGCTTGAAGTTTCAGCTTTATTTTCTTCCACAATTTTCTCTATTTTAAATATCATGATATTTATATCTTTTTCCCATCTTTTTCTCTGATATGTTTCTAATCTTCTTCTATTTTAAATCTCCAAAAATAAAAGATAACAAGCGTAAAAATGCTCCAAATACGATTAAAACTCAATTAAAAATATACTAAAATTATTCTAAAATTAATACTAAAAATAACCTTTAAAAATGTTGCCTTCTGTGGAAGCATTTTCTATGCCTTTGACTGATGAAATATGCTCCAAGTTGTTGGTCTCGCTGTCACAGGATTCGAGCAACTAGCTGCTTGCTGTAGTATGCCTCCATCATCAATTCTGGGAAGCTAGTCAAAACCTGGAAAGCATTGCTTGTTTCGGTTTCCTCCACAATTTGTTTTCCTTTTTCTTTTCTCTCCTTGCTCACTTGTTGAAAACCATCAGCATCAATTATTGGGTCTTTTGTTGTGTTCGCTGCAACTTTTCTTCCATCTATTTTAACTACTGATTGTTGCTTTGTTTCCCTCTTTTGACAGTCATCAGTGATATGTCCAATGCCTTTGCAATGGCCACATATCATAAGTTTCCACTCATATGTGACTTAAACAGAGGTATCATACCCAACCTCATCTTCAAACCAGATAAGTTATGGAAGATCTTGATTAATGGTAACTACTATAAAGACTCTAGGATAGTTCAACTTGTGGCTTTGCTTTGTTATTGAGTCTACTTGTAATGGTTTGCCCAATTGCCCTACAATCTTGAATAATGACTTTTCTCCCAAATATTTCATGTCCAAATCAGGTAGTTGTTATCCAAATCGGGACTGTTTTAATGTCTTCCTATTTGAAGTGATTATTAGGGTCCCATACTTTCATTATAACTGGTCTCTTATTGAAAAAGATGTACCCTCCATTAATAATCTCAAATCTGTCTTCTATTGCACGAAATCCCACCAGATAAACTCCATATGACAGCATCCTTACTCTATCTTCTTTGGTTTTCCAAACTCTTCTAATAAATCCCTCTAGAATTGAAAATGGTGGATTAGCACCAAGTACATAGCAAACAATTGAAGATTTCCAAAATTCTACTTCGCCCTCTATATCTTCCATTGTATTCTTGACTTTTCGATCCACTTCAGAATTCTTGAAAGAATTGGATAGATTTCTCACAACAATACCCTATCATAAAACAGGAGGAGTAGTAGATTTACCTTGAGATATGTTGCTAGAACATTGTTGATTGGCTTTAAGAAAATAAGTGAAATTTGCTTGAATGTCCTCCTGCCTCTGAAGATATTGGGGAAAGTGGTTCTTGGAACATGTCTTGTAGATGATTAATGTCCTACTTCAGCTCTAGTGACTCCTCCTCATCATTTTCATCATCCAAGAAAGCAATAGGTTCGATCCCCATCACCTCATCAATGGACTTAGTTTTCTTAATATCAACTGTGGATGATGGGCCTCTCTTCTTTGATTTTTTAGCATCCAATATTTAGATCTCTCATTGACTTGCCCAACCGCTGTGATGCCACTTTACGTGGTCACCTCAACCTGTCATGGCACCGATTCACTAACCAGAATCGTGAAATACTTATAAATTCCAATAACCAATTTTAACTATACATGATCACATACAAGATTATTTTGTTAATAAATTCTTTAATAAAATTATTTTGTTAATAAAAGAATATATAGAGACTATTTTCAAAAAATACTTAATGGTGGGACAACGGGATAAAGGCTCAATCACAAAGATTTATGGCATGTTTACTAAAGGGGAATAGGAATCAATTGTATGAGATTCATACCCATTCATTTGTTTACTAAATTTTGGAATGGGAGAAATTAGTGGGCCCCACACAAATTAAGGAGAAAACAAAGGAAAAGGTTCTTCCCCATTTTCATAAGGAATACCTTTCCCTTTCTTTAACTTACTTTATATTAATTATATTTTTATTAATTAAAAATAAAAAAGACAAATATGCCCTTCAAAAATATATAAATAAAAAATAACTACATGTTCTAACAATGACAATTTAGTCATATTAAGTCATTCCGATTACCTATCCTGATTATGTAAACAAAATAAAATGATTCTGATTTCCTTTCCGGTTAGTTTAGTAAACAACAAAATAAAATATTATTTCCGATTATTTTATATTTTAACCCGATTGATTTCTTTCATTGATTATTCTGATTCCAATTACAGTTTAGTAAACATGCCATTAAAGTTATATTATTTAGCATATCTGAATTTTTACTCAATTTAGATTTTTTATTGATAAATTATTAATAAATTCTACAAAATATATAACTCTTTTTTAGTATTATTACAATAAAGATAACGAAATAAAAAACAAAAAAAAAATCTCTAAAAAATATATTTTTTTTTTTTTCAAAATATAAGACATGTGGCAACTTATATGTGCCTTTTTTCCCTTTCTAATATTTTTTCTCTAAAATTTTCTATCGTCATTCTATTTTTCTTTTCTAATTACATGTTAGCATTTATTCTTATTTTTTTTATTTCCGTTATTTTTCTTATTAATAAAATTAAGTTAACAACATTAATAACATTAATTAATTTAAATAGCATTAATTTGTTTTTAAACACTCCCTCAATATCAAAAAAATTAAATAAATAAAATTAACTAATTTTTTATTAAATGCACAATAATATTAAATAAATAAATTATTATACTTCAAACCTTTTTTTTCCTTTTTATAAGTGTTTGTAATTTTTTAATATATATATATATATATATATATATATATATAGTAGTATTAGCTACGTTCCCACGTGCAATATATGACAAGTAAAATAAAATAGTAAATGAAAAGAAATAATTGACAGTGGAAATATAATTTGTACATTAAAAAAAATGTACATAAGTATATATTCAAAAGTGTAGACATATTATGAAGCAGCCAAAGTTAAAATTAATTTGTACATAATAGTTGTTATATTCAAAATTGTATTAAACAAAAAGTTAGCGAGTCCAGCTTCTTCAATTGTAGTGAAAGTTATTTTGAGATGACAAACTTAGAAGATTATGCTTAGCTATGGAAGTTTCTTACAAAAGTTTAATATTGTCTTTGAATACAGAAATTTTTTTTGTTAGATGGTAAAATGTGACATTCAAGTGTAAATTCTTTTTGCAAAGAGATGGGAGTCTGTCATTGGTTCCTGTTATATTTGGTATTTATACGAATGCGTTGATAGTATATTTGTATTTGACTTCATAATCTTTTGTGGATTTTGAACATTTGAGATAAATTGCTTATTCTTCACTTTCCCCCAGAAGTTGGCATGTCTTCATTGTCTCTTTGGGTATACAAAATATTTATCAAATTTTAAAGTAAGAGTGGAAATTTAAATTAAAAACAAAGACAAAAAAAAAAAAAAGGAAAAAAATAAAACATGTCTCAACATAGTACTTGTAATACAGTATTCATTAGAGTTACGGCTGAAGACGCAATAAAATCTTCAGCATTTTGACCAATTAACATGGCACCGTTTACACTGTTACTACTACTTTCCTTAATTCATAAATATAGATAAGTGGAGGATCTAGATGCATTATATTTATTTTTTTTTATTATTTTTAAACTTAATATTCTTAATATCGGAAACTAAATGCTACTTGTTTAAAAAAAAAAAAAACAGTTCTCATTATAACTTTCACATATACTGTACTGATTCCCTCAGTTGTGGTAATTTGGTATTGCATCTCTCTTATTTTTTTTAAATAAGTAGCATTTATTTTTTGATATTAAGAATATTAAATTTCAAAATAAAATAAATAAATGTAATGCATCTAAGCCCTCCACGTGTCTATATTTATGAGTTAACGGAGGTGGTAGTAATGGGTGTAAGAGAATTATAACATTGTGTATTTTTGCGCCCAAAAGTAAAGATAAAGTATTTAAGTGTATAAAATCTAAAACATTAAGTATTTATGCTGCAATTTACTCAAAACAAAATGAGACAATTATGTTGGTTTTACTAAAATCTAGAATTTTAACTTTCTTATTTAATAAATAGAGATAATTAATTTTCGTGTTAATAAATATTAACAAAAAAAAAAAATTAAGACACAATAAAATTTATGGTAAAAAATAAGAACAACTATTTTAAAAAAAGAGTACTGCTACAAATATCGTTGACAACGAAAAGTTATTAAACAAAAATATTGACCCACTTTAAAAAATAAATCCATATTTGTAGATGAGAAACAAAATTCTTTTACAAAAAGAAGAGGAGGAAGCTATATATAATATATTTATGAGAAAAACAAATATTTATGCATGGCCATAGTCCATAGTTTTCAAATTGTGTAGTTGCTTTTATAGTGACTCATATTACTTGAAAATTAAGACACTAAAAAAAAAGAAAAAAAACTTGAAAAAAATACACTGACACATGTATATAGATGGATGTTGTACTTTAGTTACACGTGACACTTACACAGTATTGTTGAACTTGATATTGTTTGTGTAAGTATAAGTAAATCACAACAAATAAAGTTATACATGTGGCCTTTTAATATTAACTTTTTTTTTTTAGAAGTTAATGAGATCAACCAAAAGTGAGACACGTGGTCCCTCAACATTAATTTCTTTTTTTTAAAACACAAGTAGGTGAGAAGAATGACATTCAAACTTATATATATATAGATGATCAAAAAAAAAAAAAAAAACTTATATATATAGAAATATATATGAATTTATCGTCTTAATTTTTTGTCACTAATACTTTTTTTTATTATTATTATTATTATTATTATTTGTTAAAACACTTGCATATAAAATTTACAAATATAAACTTATTGGTTACTTCTTAGTCATTCAAGCAGGAGCATTAGCCTTAGTGATAGTGCTGGATTGGTTTCACACGTCGCTCTTCCTCTTAGTTATGTGGAGTCTGATTATTTAGCTTTGATTTCTGCTTTTCAGAAGCGCTCTTTCTTTAGTACTGAGCTACGTTTTTTTAGATTTTCTGTAATGAGCTAGGTTTTTCAGTTTTTTTTGCTAGTTTGCTTTCCAGTTTTCCTAAGGCATCCCTATTCATGTCTGTTTCGCATGAATTAGTTGTGCATGCACTTAGGGTGGATGGTGAATTAGCTTAGACTGAGATTTTTTCATCTTTTCTTATTGATTTGTATTAAACTCTAGTTCTTGTTAATAAGAGTTTAATTTCAAAAAAAAAAAAAAAATTTACAAATATAAAAGATGATACCGTAACTTTTTATATATAAATAATATTGGGGTGTGTGTGAGTGAGGAATTATGAGATCAAATCCCAACAAAATAAGTGTGTTAGAATTAGATAAGCATGTAAAGTGGAATGAATATCATCCTCATCATATCATATATATATATATATATAAATATAAATATATTCATGGATATTCCACTTTGATTCATTCAGCTAATTTTAACATTTATTCTATACACACATACTTAACTCAAAATAGAAAAATGTGGATTATTATATAAGAGCGTCCACTCTTTTTTTGCTCTATGGCGGTTTTCTTCTCCATTATCCCTTGATCGTGTGTAACCTCCGATTAACTGTCAACCCCACGTTCATCCTCCACTCCGACTCCATGTTTCTCATTCTCTACCAGTTTTCCATCAGCATCTCCACAATGAAAATACACTATATATATACATGTCCTTTTTCTCTCCGAATCACCCATACCCTAACTTTCTTTTTATGGAGCGAATTCTCAAAGATATGTCCTCCCAAATTAAACTTACAGAACAAGAAAAAGTTGTTCATGAAATAGGAGTGTCAAGCACTTCTACCATTCCTACTATCTCTAAATGGAGTGTCTTTGCCTATGTTCTCACCCACAAAAAAGTTAACCCAGGTGCCTTCATCTTTCAGATGTCTGAACTATGGTCCAAGAGGTTTGAAGTTACCATTACAGATCGGAAGGGCTATTTTCTAGTTCAGTTTGGTTGTGCTGGAGATATGCAGAGAACTCTCTGTTATCAACCTTGGCATTTCAATAATCAACCCATTATTTTTGCTGCAATTTCTAATTTTAAAATTCCTATTGAATCTAACTTTACTCACATTCCCATTTGGGTTCACGTTCATGGTCTCCCATTCCTTAGGAAAAGTAAAACTTTGGCTGAGAAAATTGGCTCTGATATGGATGAATTTTTGAAGGTTGATGATGATTCTTTATTGGAAGGCTGGGGTCCTTTTATGCGCATCTGAGTCGATAGTGATGCAACTCAACCCCTTCTCCGTGGCACTTTCCTCAAATTCACCAACATTTTTCATAGCCTATGGGTTGGTTTCAAATATGATAAACTACCCAATTTTTGCCACAAATGTGGGAGATTGGAGGTAGAGGATAATGGTGGAGATACTTCTCTGCCTTATGGGGTCTGGCTAAAAGGTGACCCGCTACCTCGACCTGGCTCTGGCCGTTCTTTGCGAGAAAGCAAAGCCAATAATGTGGCATGGCCTTTGCTAACTCTCTTTGTCCGCAACACCATCCACCATGCCCTGCAACCCCCCACTCCACAAACACCATCCATGCACTCTCCCAGCAAACTAATATAATAACAAACAATCCCAGCCTCTCACCAAAAGTCATCACCAACACTGAACCACATTCTACTTCCCACCATTCAATTAACCCCCCAACATCTTGCCAGAATCAACCTTGCCAATACACTCTACTCAAAGCCCACCTAATACATCAACTTTTCCCAACACAACCTTAAACATCAATGACCCTCCTACTGCCACACATACCTACAAACGCCATGTTGTCCATACTGGTGACTCCTTGTGATCCATACCTAAACGCTGTCCCCTTTAGACTACTATTAAAAGTTCCACAATATAAGACCCCACTCACTCCATGACGGACACAATTAACTCCTCAAATGTTTTGCCTTCTGAAGCTTCCGAAGCCATTACAGCCTTAGTGAATGATCACTTATCTACACATTCTGTTGACGAAGAAGAAGCTAGTCTGGCAGGTGTTGCTGAGCAACCCCACCACTCGCCATGATTGCTATAAGTTGGAACACTCAGGGGTTAAGGAAACCGAGCAAGTTCCGTCAATTATGCCTGCTTAATTCTCAACAGGCTCCCCATATTTTGTTTGTTATGGAAATAAAATTACCAACTAGGTCTATTAATAAAATTAGAACTGCTTTGAACTTTCCTAATGGCATTGAAGTTCCTACGAGAGGTCTTAGGGATGGGTTAATATTGTTATGGAAACATAATATTGATGTAACATTACAGAATTATTTAATGAATCATATTTATGTTCAGTGTGACAATGGTCCCAAATTCCATTTTTCTTATTTTTATGGTGCTCAAGAAACACATTTAAGACCTAATACTTGGAAACTACTCAAAAGACTTGCTGATATTTCCCCTATGGACCCCTGGTTGGTTATGGGGGACTTTAATGAAATATTTTCACCCGATCTCAAAGTTTGTGGTGCTATCAGGGACCTTACATTGATTGATAACTTTCATGAAGCTATAAACTATGGAAACCTCTCACGTTTGGACCACACAGATTGAGATTTTACTTGGAATAATCGTGCCCCTGGCTCTCTTAATATCAAAGAATGTCTGGATTATGGATTTGTTAATCCTTCTTGGCAGAATGTGTTCCATAATACTTGTCTTCACCACCTAGATTACTACTCCTCGAATCATAGGGCACTCAAAATTGAATTCCACACCAGCAATGATCCTCCTTTGAACCGAAAATTCACATCACGATTTCGCTATGAAGCTCTTTGGCTTAATGATCCTGAATGCACTGAAATTGTGGATTGTCACTGGACCACTTTAGATCATAGCTCTTAAAACCAGGCGGTTCAAAATATTCAGACTGTCTCCTCCCATCTGCAATCATGGCACATTAATAAGTATGGTAACATGAAGAGAAAAATATATGATGCACAAAAAAAAACTCTCAGACCTTAGAGCATCTGATCTCTGAAGTCATGCATCTTTCTCTGATCTTCATCAATCTGAAAAAATACTTCATGATCTCCTTGAACAAGAAGAAACTTATTGGCACCAACGTTCTCGTATTAATTGGTTGAAAGCTTGAGATGCTAATACTAAGTATTTTCACTCCCATGCCACTGGTAGGAAAGCTAATAACCACATAAAAAAAAAAAATCAGACCGATAATGGAGATTTTGTTACTGATTTGCAAGGCATCTCTGACCGTTTTCATGATTATTTTTCCAACCTTTTTGACACTGCTAGTATTGACTCTCCTGCTATTGATCTTGTCTTGGACACTATCCCCACTACCATTACACCAAATATGAACATCTTACTCCATAAACCATTCACTTGTGATGAGATTCAAGCTGCTTTACATAGCATGGGAAGTGACAAAGTCCAAGCCCTGACGGCATGTCTGTTATGTTTTTTACTAATCATTGGAACACCATTGGCTCACACATCACTGCTGCTGTCTTGGATGTACTGAACAATCGATCTGATCTTTCATGTATCAACAAAACACTAATTACCCTCATTCTGAAAGTTAAGCATCCTACTTCAATCACTCAATTTGGACCCATCAGCCTTTGCAACGTCATTTACAAGCTCATCTCCAAGGCTATTGTTCTCAAACTAAAGCCATTTTTGCACTTGGTAATTTCTAAATTTCAAAGCGCCTTTATCTCGGACTGATTAATTACTGATAATGTATTGGTCGCCTTTGAATTGCTCCATTGTCTGCGAAACAAAACCAGAGGCAGAATAAGTTATGCTGCAATTAAACTTGATATGAGTAAAGCTTTTGACAAAGTGGAATGGAATTTTGTGGAACGTGTACTGTTGAAAATAGGATTCGGCCAAGGTCTTGTAGAGCTTATTATGCGTTGTATTTCTTCATCAAGCTATTCATTCCTTATAAACGGTCATGTTACAGGAAAGTTGTAGCCTAAACGTGGTATTAGAGAGGGAGATCCACTTTCTCCATATATTTTTCTTCTCTGTTCAGAAGCATTCTCCCGGTTGTTGCAATTTCATGAACAACAAGGTATGCTTACGGGTTTAGGTGTTACTAGACAGGCTCCTAAAGTGTCTCACCTCCTCTTAGCGGATGATAGTCTCCTGTTTTGTCAAACTGATGCTCGTTCTCTTGGTGCAATTAAACACACCTTGGATTTTTCTAGCAGAGCTTCAGGCCAGCTCATAAACTATGACAAATTAGTTATGTCCTTCTCTCCAAATACTTCTACTGCTGATCAAAATGCATTTAATCTTCTCCTTGGAATGCCTATCCAGTCCTGTCATGAGCAATATCTGGGGTTACCCTCCTATATTGGCCATAATAAGAGTGAAGCTTTCAATGAGATCAAGAGTCGTATTTGGAAACTACTTACTGCCTGGCAAGAAAAACTCTTCTCCATTGGGGGAAAAAAAATCCTCCTCAAAGCTGTGGTCCAATCTATTCCAGCCTATGTAATGAGTTGTTTTAAACTTCCTTCCTCATTTTGTAACAGTATTAAGAGTATGATGGCTCATTTCTGATGGGGTTTCAAAGCTAATGGTCATTCTATTCATTGGAAAAGATGGAATTACCTATGCTGTAGCAAACAAATGGGAGGCCTTGGCTTCAGATCATTTATTGACTTCAATCAAGCTCTCCTTACTAAAGAAGCTTGGCGTTTCTTTGATAAATTTGGTTCGCTTCTTTCCCGTATACTCCATCACTGTTATTTCAGACGAATAGGCTTTCTACATACTAAGTTGGGTAACAACCCCTCCTATACCTGGCGAAGTATTCATAGGGGTAAAGAGCTTCTTCTGGATGGTCTAATTTGGAAAATTGGCCCAGGTTCCTCTGTTTGTATCAATGACTCTTGGCTTCCGGGAAATACCAACTTTAAACCGATCCATATCATGAATCCTGACAACAATTTGCATGTCTCGGATCTTATCTCTTCGAAGTATGATGGAATGTCACAGCACTCAAAAGGCACTTTCTTAGCATCGACATAGATCGTATCCTGCAGCTACCTTTATGTCAGTATGCACCAGAAGACAAACTTATTTGGCATCACTCAGCTTCAAGTATATACACAGTGAAGAGTGGGTATCATTCGACAACCTCTCTAAGGGAAGCTAGATCTCCTTCACACTCTCAATCTCAAGCTGGATGGTGGAATCAATTTTGGAAGCTGAAACTACCCCGCAAGGTCAAGATTTTTGCCTGGCGTGCTCTCCACAATGCTCTTCCCCTTGCTACCAACCTTCATCACAGACATATAATAGATGACCCCTCCTGCTCAAGATGTTATCACACTAATGAAACTTTCAACCATGCTTTCTTCCTGTGTCGGGCTATGAAAAATCTCTGGTATAAACTACCCTTTGCCATGGATTTTCTAGTTTATCCAACTCTAGTAGCAGTGATTTTCTCCACTTGCTTTTCTCCTGCACTGATGATGATCAATTGGACACCATTCTAAATCTAATGTGGTTTATTTGGTATGATTGGAATAAGACTATACATCACTCCCATGCTCTTCCACATTCGATCTAATTAGACAAGGCCATGGCTTATCTTTATGAATATCGTCAAGCTAACACTCCTACAAAGACCCATCATAACTCACAAATCAAAGATCAACCATGGTAGCCTCCCCCCCCCCCTCACGGTATGTATAAACTCAATATTGATGCTACTTTGGATGTTAATAATCAAATGATGGGAATTGGTGGTGTTGTTCGCAACTCGTATGGTCAAGTTATTGCTGCAATTTCTTTGCCAATTAAGGAGAATCTTACTGTCAAATAGATAGAAGCAAAAGCCATCTCCTAGTGCCTTAATTAGTTGAAGCACATTAGCTGCCCAATTCATCTCATTGAAAGTGATGCTCTCACTGACTCTCAAAATATTAATAATCCTCAACATCATTATGGCGATTCAATGACTTAGTTAATGATATTATCTATCAGATGTCTTCTTTCCTCGGTATCTCTATTAGTTATGTTCATCAGAGTGTCAACTCTACTGCTCATGGTCTAGCTAGATATGCCTTACGGGTGGATAGTGATATTGTTTGGAGGGTTGTTTGTCCAAGCCCCATTGAAGCTATTATTGTAAATGAACTTGTTCATTAATACTAATAGCTTTTCTCTCAAAAAAAAAAAAAAGAAAATCCCAACAAAATAATATAAAAATATAATTTACAGACGTATTTATATATAAAAAAAATGATACCGTGACATTTTATACATATTTTTATATATTTTTTAACAAAATCTAGACAATCACGCAAAGTACAGTTTAATTTCCTAGAGTAGTAATGTGGCACCGTATATGAGTTTCCTTTCAATTTTTTGCATTCTCGTGTATTCATTACTTTTTAATTTCTTAATAAATTTTAATTATTTACTATCTATTTGCCATTTAATATAATTTAACACATTTAAAACTAATAATAAAATATACTAAAAAAAGGATTTTATCTCATATACTATTTTTTAACTTTTTTTTTTTTTTCAAATTTATGGATTGAGTTTCTCTGGTGGTTTCTTCGGTAGTTTCTATGTGGTTGCTATACGGATTTTGTTTGCGATTTAAGTTGCCGCGTTAGTTGCTATAGGGGTTTTAATATGAAATTTTGTAAAAATGAAAAAAGAAATGATTTACAAAGTAAAAATAAAAAAACCCTTAAGAAATTTATTTATCTTCTAAACTATTCCTCTTTGAATTTATTTTATTCTAAAAGTAAATAATAAAAATTAATAATACACAAGAGTTTATATTCTTTTTCTTTTATTTAATAATAATAATAATAATAATAATAATAATAATAATAATAATAATAATAATAATAATCTTCTAGAAAGAAAAATACAATGTAAGTGTCATGTAACATTTTGTACGCATTATATTTAATCTTCTCTATTCTCTTATTATTTTGAATTTATTTAATTTTCTCTATTTTTTTAATATTATTTACTAATGAAGGATAATTAATTAATTACAATTTAATTTTTAAATTTAACATTTGTGTTATTGGTTTTTTAATTAATAATAATAATAATAATATTATTATTATTATTATTATTATTATTATTAATAATAATAATAATAATAATAATAATAATAATAATAATTCAATTAAAGAATATAACTTTATTTTTGATAGAACATTAACATATTAATTAACTAATATTTTTTTCTTATGATATATCAAATATAAAATTTATTTTTCATAGCATAAATAAAAGGGGAATTATTCCATATACTATTTTTTTTAACTTTTTTTTTAAATTTACGGTTTGGGTTTCAGTGGTTGCAGCGCTAGTTGCAATAGGGGTTTCTGTACGATTTTTTGTTGCAATTTAGGTTACAGTGCTAGTTGCAATAAGGGTTTCTATATAGAATTCCGTAAAAATACAAAAAAAAAAAAAAAAAAAACTGTGTTAAAGTGTAAAAATAAAAAAGTCCCTAAATAAAAAAAAGTTTAAGAAACCGCGCGAAACACCTTATGGTTGCCTAATTAGTTATAATCCAAGTGCATGTTTGGCATCATAACTAAAAAACTGTTTTTTGCTTTTAAAAACAGAAAATTGTTTTTAAAAACAATTTGGCTTGTTTGGCCTTATTTTTTAAAAACAGTTTTTAGAAAACAAAGTTACAAAAAACAGGAATTTTGAAAACAATAAAATATTGTTTTCTGTTAAAACCAATTCACTTTTGGTAAATGCTGTTTTTAAAAATCACTAACCAAACGTGATTTGTGTTTTAAAAACTTCAAAAACTATTTTTTGTTCTTATTTCTAAAAACAATTTTTTAAAACAAAAAACAGAAAACAATACCAAACATGCTCCAACTCTTTGCTTTTAATTCCCAAACATTCCATTTGGAAAGAACCCTTCCTATTCTCCCATGTTAACTTGGGAAAAACCCTTTTAGTTACATTCGTTAGAAAAACACCAACTTTTATTTTCTCATTCCTTTTTTAATTATTCACTAATTAATTCAGCCCTTGAACAATTAATTTTTACACCACATAATGAAATTTTTAACTTTTTTAATGTGGGGCAAAATTTTTTTTCAAAAATACTGTATTTTTATTTTCAAAAATACTGTATACTGTGTTAAGTTTTCACGGTTGTTCCACAGTTATTTTTTAGTTGTTCCACTATTGTTTTAATTATTCTGTTTTGTTATTTTACAATCGTTTTATAAAAAGACAGTATTATTGTAAAAAATTCCGCCCCGCAGTAAAATTGTAATTTTTTTCCCATAATTCAGTATTTTTCTAAAAACCCCTTAATTTATTAAGTTAAGCCCACTAGTAAAGGCCCAGTAGACCAAACCTTTCCAAGATGCTTACTTTCCCTTTTAAGAAATGTTATGGCGTTTTTGAAAACTCTGGCTACAGACCCAATACTTATTTACTACAAATTCAAATAATTCTTTCAGCCATAATATTTAGAGAAATTTACGCCTAGTGACCAAATTTTGAAATAAATATCATAATTGGCACTGTTTATTTAATTATAGCATACCGTTTGTTTTTTATTAATTTTGTCTGTACACGTGTATACGTACACAACTTATTTTACTTTCAATATATATTATTTTGTTTTTCTCCTTCTTTCGTATTATTATTACGTTGATACACTAATTTTTTCTTTTTGTTTTTCTTGAATATCTATCTACCTCTTCCCTATTATTCTTAGTTTTCATCTACATTCTCTTTTCCATATAATAATTCATTTTCATATGATGGGACATTTATCAAATATGTATATTTTTTTTTTTATCTTTTTATCTCTTAATAATTTTAAATATTTTTTATATTAAAAAATAATTTTAAAAATGTTTTCTAACTGCACTAATAATGGTTTGTTATCAAATATGTATATTTTTTTTTATCTTTTTATCTTAATAATTTTAAATATTTTTTATATTAAAAAATAATTTTAAAAATGTTTTCTAACTGCACTAATAATGGTTTGGTCATAAAAGTTGTATTATTGTAATGTACTCTTCAATGTGATTATTTTGATATGTGAGAATTATATGTTTCTTTACAATCACTAAAAAAGATAATGGAAATCAAAAGTGATCTTTTAGTTTCTTTTGATTTAATTAACAAAAAGAAAATTAATTTAAACAAAATAAATATACCAACCAATTTAATTAGTTATTGAGAAATTATTTTGTTATTAAATATTTAAAAGTTACTAAATGTATGCTCTTAGACAATATTGATAAATTTCTAAAACATATTTTCTACTTGACTAACAATCAAACTAACACAAAATTTAATATATAGCAACAAATTTTATTGGTTAATAAAAGTTACTAGAATCTTATTTTTTATATAAGGGAAGCATATAGTATATTAAAATTTAATACAATAACCAACATTGTAAATTACTCCATAATTTTTATTATTTTATTTAAAAGTTACTAAATAATATATTTAAAACAAATCTGCTTATATATTTATTAAAAAAACTTATAAAGTAACCAAATAGTATTTTAAATATTATAGAATTAGTTATATTATAAAAATTACTGATAACATATATATGGTGAATACTTATTCTTTATTGTACCTTATTAAATTTTTAAATAGGTTTTGAAGGTGATGAAAATGTTGCTAAAAAAATAATGTAAAAGAAACAATAAGATAGCATATTTTTACTTAAAATAAAATTTTTGTAATGTAATTAATTTTATGATGTTTAAGACATTATTTAGTTTGTTAAAAAAAAGATATTATTTAGTGTCTTTAAATAACGAAAAAATTATATGAAATAATATAATTGCAAAATAACACTTATTGAATAAAAAAATAGTATATCTTAGTTATTTTTTTAATGACATATAGTATATAAAAAAAAAACTAAAAAGTTTAATGAAATAGTACATAGAGATATCCATATTTATAAAAGAGAGAAATTTAAAGACATAAATAAATAATAAAAAACTAAACATCAAAACAACTGATTGGTATATATTATCTTGTTTTTGTGATTTACTTAAAAAAAAAAATAGTTGGCTAGGCTACAGAGAAAGAGGAAAAAAAAAGTGATGCTGAGTAAACCGAGGAGGAAACACGGGAGTGTGGATGAGTATATATTAATTTGTATTTTCGGTAAAATAATGTATTAAAATAACTGACGCTATACATATAAATATTATTAGTTTTATGTATATATTTAAAAAATTCCCTAATATTTAATATGTAGTTCCCTTACAAAAATATTAAAATTTGGGTAATTTTTACAAAAATACTGTCACACGGAAAAGTTTACAAAAATACTGTATTTTTATAAAACACCAGTAGAGCACAAAACAGAACAACTCACAACACCAGTAGAACAACTAAAAAACACTAGTAGAACACCAGTGAAAGCTTAACACAGTATACTGCAGTATGAAACTTATAAAAATACACAGTAAAAAAGTAAAAAATACCGTCTGACACTATTTTTGTAAAAAAAAATAGCAAAAATTAGTATACCATGTAAATTTTCCTTTTTATTCCATCAAATTTTAGCATTAAACCAATATCTTTACAAAAAAGTTCCATTATTTAACAATTTTCCAAACATGATTTTTACCCAACTTTGAACCTCTTGCATTTCTTCCAAACTAAACCCGATTGGACAAAACCAACGGGAAATCAAACTTTGAATCACCCTCTCGAAATTCCATCAAACCCCATTCAATACTCTATTTTATCCAAAAATTTATGGTAGGGAAAAACGTATAACTCCAAAACTATAACGAATTTGGACCTGAAAATTTACTGGGATTTTCTTTTATATTAAACCTACATACTCACCAATTTTCATAATTTTTCCCCATTATATATTCACACATAAATTAAACATTACAATCTTTACAATGCTTGCTGTCGGGAATTTTTCCAGCGTACACATCGAACTTCATCAGTCTATAACTTGAGTTTTAGGGAAGCTTTGTAGTTATTCCAAAACTAAAATTCAAGTACTCTTCGAGTACTTTACTTAAATATAATTTTTTTTACAAAATCAATGATATTATCTTATGATCTGACCCATTAAAAAGTCGAACCGTAACCCAATTTTAAATATTTCCAGCAACAAACAACATAACTCAAGAACATAAAATAAATGAAGCTCAAAACTCACATGCATGCATGATCAGACCTTAAATCCTACTTAAAGAGAAACTCTAAAAAGCCTATAAAAATTGTTAACAAGATTCAATGACTATAGTTATGGGAAAATCACAAGAATATGATGAAACTATTTTTACCTCTTCAAAAGCTCCAACCCGATGGATGCTTTACGTAGGGTTTGGAATCCTTCCAATATGTGATATTACAATAAAAACCCAAGTCCCATGAGCCCAATAATAGAAATAGAAACTTATAAAATGAAGGAAAAGTACTTTCTTTGAGCACAAAGCTTCTTCCTTGCTTTTTGCTTGAATAAGATGAACTAATGGTAAATTGAGCTTTGCTGAGAGCTTCATCAATAGAGTAAAAATCAAACAATGAAAGAGTGATAGAGGAGAGAATGCTTGGGTTACGACTTGAAGAGAAGTCAGGAAGAGTATTTGGTTAGGTTTAGTGGTAACCATCTCAGCATCACCCCTTGGTGAGCATCTTGGCACCAACAAGTGGTGACCAACTCAACATCAGGCCCGACCCTGGGCATAGGCGGGCTAGTCCTGTGCCTAGGGCCCGCCTATGCCCAGGGTCCACCCAGCCCAGGGGCCCAAAATTATTTTTTTCTCTTTTAAAATTATATATTTTTTTCACTGATTTTGAAAAATACCATATTTTTTCTAACATAAGGGCCCAAATTTTTTTTCCCTTTGGTCCACTTTGTTTCAGGGCCGACCCTGCTCAACATGCCTCAAGCATGCATCTTAACACCACCCCTTCGTGACCATCTCAGCACCAACAAGTTGTAAAAACTTGGATGCCTTAAACATGCATCTCGACACCACCCTTTGGTGACCATCTCGACAGACCAAGAGAAGCACCATCTCGACATGGTGCAAGTGGTGACAAACTTGGCAACAACAAAGTGGTGACCAACTCAGCATGCCTCAAGCATGCATCTCGGCACCACACTATTGGTCACAATCTCGACATGAATAAGCGGTAGCAAACTCGACACACCTCAAGCATGAATCATAGCAATACACTGTTCGTGACCATGTTGGCACCAACAAGTGGGGACCAATTCAGCATGCCTCAAACCCAATCTCAAGCAAGTGCTTGGAAGTGCATGTCAGCATCATCTCAGCCAAGTAATTAAAAGCATCCTCTCAACAAATTTCTCAAGGAGCTTCTCGACCACGTCACTCTGAGAATACCTCAACTAGCAATTCAACCCACATTTAAAGAATTCCCATGAATTCTAGAAAGGAAACCACTAGAAGAAGAATTTAAGGGATAATACAAACATGAAGACAAGTACAGATCACGATACGGCCACTTTACCTGCAAGACATGAAGCAATTAGCCTATCGTGTGATAAGGCATCTCTAGTACAAGTAGTGGAGGCACCTTGCCTGCACGTCCTGACATCCCAACAAAGGGCCTACTAAAAATACTAACCCTACATATTAGGACCACTTGACACCCGAAAGGCATTACTTAGGACCACTAGGGTATCAAAATATCACCTCTTGCAACCTTTCACCTGCGAGAGTACAATGTCCTACCTATCGCCTTAGGACCACTAGGGTATCAAAATATAAATAAGAGCCAATTGATCTCACCTTTAAATACCCATTTTTTAGATTGTAAAGGGGTTAAAAGATCATTACAATCAGAGACACGTAAAACAAACACGACATTCATTTTTGCTTCTCCATTAAAGTTCTGAAACTTATTCTTTGTTCTTTGAGTTTTGCTTTTTTTTTTTCATCGTCTTTGGTTTGCTAACCATAACTTTGTTGATGAATTCTCATTGTCAATAATTTTGCACCATCTGTGAAATGACAAGCTTTAGCTACATTATTTCCTACACTACTCACTATTGTCAAAAAATTCCAAGGTGTTCCCATCAATCTGAGATGTTGAGATTCGTTTGGACAACAACCAATTGGTTGTCTAAAGGAGAGAGCCTCCATGGAAATCATCGAAGAAGATAATGATGGAAACCCTCAAAGATGTCACTGCAACGAGCATAACCATGTACCCCCAATGATGGTTGGAGACAACCACAGTGGTAAAGATTGAACCAATGTGTTGAGAGATGGAGTCACCGCTTCCATTGCTGGTTGATCTTTCTAAGTCAATATCACTGGTTGATCTTAGATTAAAAGATCTTAATCTTGACATGGTTAGGTTTGATCTCAAGAGTATTATTTGTGTTCTTAGAGTTGTTAATTAGTCAAATCTTACCATTTGGTTTGGGTAACACATACAACTTGGGAACATGATAGTACAATTAAGTGGGAGCGTTAATCATAGATATGGAATCTATAGCTTCTATTTGGATATAAAAGTTAAATGATGATTTTCTCCGACCTTAGCTTAATAGAGATAAATGGATGAGCTCTTATTTTAGTAATTATATTAGTTTACTTAAATATCATTTAAAGGAAGCTAAGTGTTTTAAGGATAAAATACATTGAGGGGTGAAACAGTAAATTTTTCCCTACTCGGTGTAAATCATCTATAGAGGATCTTTGACTTTGGAATTAGAACGATGGTTAAATTTTCATAGCGTATCTATATCGTAAAACATATAGAGCGGTTTATATAATTAAGAGTGCAATTCTAAATCTATAGTGGTGCAAGGAGGAATTAATAAGTTAGGGAATTTACTTGGTAAATTCTAGATCTGCTAATTGGAAGCTCAGTTATATAGGCTCATGATCCTCATACTAGTTGAGACAATATTGCTTGCAAGACTCAGTTAATTGATTTTAATTAATCAATTATAATTCTAAAATTAGTCTATGTCTTATTTATGAATTTTCACTAAGCTAGGGCTTAATTGTGAAGAAAAGAGATTTTAGAATTTATTTGTTAATTAAGAGACTTTATTAAGTCTAATTAATAAATAAATTAAACAACAATTTTATTTGATAATTAATTTTAATTATTAAATAAATATTTTTTACATTTAAGTGGTTGAATTGGAAAATATGGCATTTGTGAAAGAAAATGATAAATAGTTGATAAAAATAGGAAAATTGTAAATGGTGGGCCCACATCCTAATGGTCGGCCACTTAAGGTACTTTTACCATTTAGTTATGAATTTTTTAATGCTAAATAATTGAAACCTAAACTTAGAAGGATTCCTATAAATAGATAGTGACAGACTCAAAACTTACAGCTTAAGTTCTCACTAGCCTTTTGGTCAAATTTGAGCCTTCTCTCTTCTCTCTCTATTTTGAATCATTCTCTCTCTCTCTCTCTCTCTCTCTCTCTCTCTCTCTCTCTCTCTCTCTCTCTCTCTCTCTCTCTCTCTCTCTCTCTCTCTCTCTCTCTCTCTCTCTCTCTCTCTCTCTCTCTCTCTCTCTCTCTCTCTCTCTCTCTCTCTCTCTCTCTTCAATTTTCCAATCTCCTATAGTGATAAAGTACATGCGCACGCATAGCAAGTTGGTACTTAATCATAGTGTGTAGGACTGTGAAGAATCCAATCAACTGAAGGAGTGTCGGGTTCAGATCTTCATAATACTCTACAGTAAAATGGAACAAGGGCTACAGATCTGAGTGGAAGGAGTCATTTAATTCTACTGCAACCAATGTAAGGTTTCTTGAACTTTATATGTATTTAAATTTCATTGTTTTAGGATGTTAAACAACATACATGGTAGTAAATCTAGATCCTGGTAAAATAATCCCCAACAATTGGTTAGTCTAAAAGACATAACTAAAAATTCATAATGTCCATACCTAGTGTGGAAAGCAGTCTTTGGAATGTCCTCCTCTTAGATTATCAACTGATGATAGCCCGATCAAAGATCAATCTTAGAGAAGACTATCTTCCCTTGAAGTTGATCGAACAAGTTGTCGATCCTAGGTAAAGAATACTTATTCTTCATAGTCAATTGTTTGGTTCCCGATAATAAATTCACATGCGTAGGGATCTGTCTTTCTTCTCAACAAACAATACTAGAGCTCCTCAGAGAGACACACTGGATGAGAAAACCCTAAGTCAAGCATCCCCTGTAGTTGAATCTTCAACTCTTTAAGTTCTGCAGGAGCTATTCTATAAGGTGCTTTAGAAAATGGCTCCGCTCCAAGTGCTAAGTCAATCACAAAATCTATTTTCCTGTTGTGGTGGTAAACCTGGAAGTTCATCAAGAAATACATCCAGAAATTCTTGAACTACTTTGTATTTTCAGGCCAAACATATTCAAGTTGGGTGGTATCCAACACCACTGCTAAAAACCCTAGACAACCCTCTTGTAATAGATCTTTAGCCTTCATTACCTAGATCACTAGAATTTGGGATCTCTGAACTGATCCCACAAACACAAATGGTTCCTCGCCCTCGGATTGGAAGATCACAATCTTTCGCTTACAGTGAATATTAGCAGCATACTTGGATAATTGGCAGGTATGATATCAAAATCTGCTAAACCCAATTCCACTAAATCAACACTCAACTCTTTACCCTCAATTCTAATTGGCATAAACCTAACCCACCTTTTAGAGATAACTAATTCCCCACCAGGTAGTAGGGTTCCAAAACTTTATCATATTTATCACATGGCCTACCCAATTTATTAATTATTCTGGCCACCACATATGAATGAGTGGCCCAGAGTCAAACAAAATAGGGAAATAAGAGTTGTTGGACAAGAGCTGGCCTGTAACGACCGACGGGCTAGCTTTTGCATCAGCCTGAGTAAGAGCAAATACCCTTGTTGGAGCAGGCTTTGCTTTCGTCCTCTGTTCTTCTTTCTTTTATTGCGGGCAGTCTCTTTCATAATGTCCAGTCATACAACACTAGAAAAATCCCCACCCTCTACACTCGCCTAGATGATGTATCTTACAGTTGGGACATTCTGGATAAGTGTATCAGGTTTAAGAACCACACTGACAATTGTCGCAACCTTGGTGCCCTCGGAACCTCTTATTCTTGTTGACCAATAGTCAATCACTCACTTATTTTGATGATAAATAAATATTTGATTATGTTACCAATCTTTACTTGATCATTTTGCAAGCAAGTTCACAAAGTATCAATACTTGCTTGGTAATGTCAAACCTAGTCAAAGAAGTAGATTCAACAAGTATATCAACTACTTCATACTTCATAAGAGCAAAAGATTCATCAAGAGATCAAGAATTCAAGACCCTATCCAAAAGAGGACTTCAACACCTCAAAGTCAAAATTCTACCCAATAGTCAAAGTTAAAGTCAAAGTCAACTCTCAGAGAAAAGTCAACTTTGAATCAAAACATGCAAATCAAGCTAGGAAGCTCATCTAAATCAAGACTATACACAATCAAGTAGTATAAGTTTACTTTAGTCTTGTTAAGTAATTTGCATAGTACACTAGGGTTTATAAGTTTAAAAGTTTGGCTCACTAACTTGTACGACAAGTTATTTCACAAAAATGATATTAAAATTTTCTAAATTAATTTTGAAAATCACATATCATTTAACTAAGATAAAGCAACTGGAATATTTTGAAATTGGATAAACAAGTAAAAAGCTATGCATGTTTTAGTTCAAAAAAATGAACCTTATGCCCCTATTAGCCATGGAACCGGAACTCTGGTTGTAACCAATCCGAAATTCTAGATCACAGCAGAATCAACCTCGAAAAAAGTGCTAACGGCTATAAACGGCTAGTTTTTATTCCTGCACTATATAAACTCATTTTTCACTCAAAAATATTGGTTGGTTGAGCTTCTATTCATCATATATGATCATTCTAAGTGTTCTAAGCTAAAGAATTATCATCTTTTCATAAACTCACCAGCCACACACACTTGAGCCAAGCTTGTTCTTATCTTCTCTAGTGTACTTGCAATTCTCTCTAGGATTTCACATTGTATTTTATCTTATTAGAGAGAGTTTGCTTTATATTTCAAAATCAAATATCCATTGCATTCCAATTGGAATTCCAGTTGTAACCAATTTGAAATTCTAGATCACGACAGAATTGGCCTCAAAAAATTTGCTAATGGCTATAAATGGCTAGTTTTCATTCTTACATTATATAAATTTGTTTTTCACTCAAAAATTAAGGTTGGTTGAGTTTTTATTCATCATATAACATCATTCTAAATGTTCTAAGCTAAAGAATTATCATCTTTTCATAAACACACCAACCAAACACACTTAAGCCAAACTTGTTCTTATCTTCTCTAGTGTGCTTGCAATTCTCTCTAGGATTTCACATTGTATTTCATTTTATTAGAGAGAGTTTTCTTTGTATTTTATAATCAAATATCCATCGTATTGAGAGGTGAGGTTGGCACCAATAGAAAAACAACTTGGTTGTAGGTGAGGTTGACACCCGTTTTTGTAAACAACCCGAGAAAAGTGAGATTGGCACTTCTACAATTCAGTGAGGTTGATAGTCCTTGGAAGAAATTAAACTATTGTGAAAGGTTTAGGAAAAACCTTGGTGAAAAATTTCTCGGTTGTAAGGCTTAGTCAACCCCGTTAACTTGGCTTGATAGTTGTACTCAAAGCTAGGTCCAAGTTTTGAAGACCAAGGACGTAGGTGGCTTAGTTCTACCGAACCTTGTAAAGATTGAGAGTTTGCAATTTCTATCCCTAAACTCTTTACATTTCAAGTTTATTATTTGTTATTCTTGTGATTATCTTTGTTATTCCATTAAACTTGAATATTTGCATGAGTTCTCTTTAGGGTTTTTAAATTTCTGAGATTAGCTTAAATTTCCAATTCACCCCCTCGTAAAAACATATCTTGGGCTAACAATTTTGACTCGAGCCATTGGATGCAGATGGTGCCTTTCTCTTCTGATCAGTGTTGAGTCACTACCACCCTTACCGTAACCAGAGGTAGGAAGAACGGTGGCTCCACCAACAATCTGAATCCCTCGAGACTCCTGAATGCACTCAACTGTGCCCTCAGCTCGTAGTGCTTTACCCACCATATCAACATAAGTGGTGGTGTCATCTTTTATAATCATCAACTCATGCTTAATTTTGGGATTCAACCCATCAAGATACTTTTATTTCTTGCTAAAATCAGTTAGCACAATTCCCGAGGCCAACCTAGCCAACCTATCGAATTGGGTTGTATATTCTGTAACTGACATATTCTCCTTCTGAGTTAGCAGAGTGAATTCCTTTCTTTTTGTACTAAAAACTGCCTCGTTGTAGTACTCCACATTAAACAGCTCTTAAAACTCTTCCCAGGTATTAGTAGTGACATCCCGAGTAAGAGCCACCATATCCCACCAGACCAGGACCTCCTCCTATAACTGGAAGGTAGCATAGATCACTATGTCATTTCTAGTGAGTCCCATAACGTTTAGAATTTGATTGATTACATGTAGCCACTGGTCGACTTTCATAACATTTGAACTTCCCAGAAAGACTAGAGGTGCATGCTTACGAAACCTTTTATACAGTGTTTCTATTCGGTTAGCAGCCACAACTGACCCTACCTGCACAGTAGGGGCAAGAGCCACCTACACTTTAGGAGCAGGTATTGCAGGAGCACCCTGCTGCCCCAAACACCTAATCACTTTGTCTTGTTCGTTAATTCTAGCTTGCATTGCTGCAAACCTATTCATTAAATCCTGGGCAGCATGCGGTGGGTTAACATCTCATTGACTGCATGCCCTACCGCATGGGCCTCTACCTCGACCATGATTATTCGGGGGAAACCTGAACTCCCTAACTGGCACTAGATCCAACCGAATTACCCTGGCTTCTCGTGTTCCGCCTGGCATCCATTCTAGCATGCAAAACCAAGAACTAGTCTAGTTAGATCGCGATCAAGAATAAATTACTAATATCGCTTGCTTAAGAAATTAAAACATCCACCAATTTAGCTATCGGGCTACTAACATTCTTCCTATCAGGCTTTCCTTATAGCATACTAATAAAACAAGCTACTAAAGTAATAAAAGCTTACTGAATATGAGTCGAGCTTTGATCGTACATATTGTGATGTGTTGGAATTTATTTTACCAGGATCTTAGATCTACTCACAAGTATGTTGTTTAATACCCTAAATATGAACTTTCTAAAACGATAATTAAACACATATAAAGTTAAGAAAACCTTACATTGGTAGCAGCAGAATAATGTCTCCTTCCACTCAGATCTCTAACCCTTGTATCCTTTGTGTCGCAGAGTATTATCAAGATCTGAGCCCGAATGTCCTTCTCTTTGTGTGTGATCCTTCACAGTCTTCCAATCTATGATTGAGGTACTACTTGCTGTGTGTGGGAACTACTCTATCATTAAGGGTTTCGAAATTGTGAAGAGGAAAAGAGAGAGAGAGATAGGGTCGGCTATAGAGAGGGAAAGTGGAAGGCTCAGTTTTTCTGAGAAAGGCAATCTGAAGAAAACTTGTTGAAAAACTTATTTTTGACTGAGCCATCACTTTCTATTTATAGGCAACTACTAGGTTTAGGTTAGTAATTATTTGGCATTAAAATAATTAAAATATTAATTGGAAAACCTCACCCAAGCGGCCGGCCACAGGTGTTAATGGGCCTCACTTGGATTTTGCAGTTTTCACAATTTTTATTTCTATTTTCTCAAAAACGCTAATTTTCTAATTCTAACCATTTAAATAACAAAACTAATTATTTAATAACTAAAATAGATTATTAAATAATATTGTCATTTAATATAATTATTAATTAGACATATAGAGTCTCTTAATTAATAAATAAACCTAGAATCTCTTTTCTTTACAATTTCACCCCTGCTTAGTGAAAATTCACAAATTAGACATAGTCTAACTTTAGAATTATAATTGATTAAAAATAAATCAATTATTGAGTCTTACAAGCAGTATGGTCTCAACTAGAATGGGGACCATGGATCTATATGCTGAGCTTCCAATAAGTGAACCGAATTTACTAAGTAAATCCCTACTTATTAATTCCTTGTTGAATCCACTATTAGAACTTAGAATTGCACTCTCAGACTTATATAGAGCATTCTATATGTTTCACGATATAGATATGCTATCTCATTTAACCATTGTTATAATCTTAATGTGATCAAAGATCCTCTATATAGATGATTTACATCGAGATGGGATAATTTTACCGTTTTCACTCCTCAATGTATTTGGCCCCTTAAAACACTTAGCTACCTGTAAATGATGTTTTAGTGATCTAAGAATTAGTCACTAAAACAAGAGCTCATCCATTTACTTCTATTTAGCTAAGCTCTAAGGGAATCATCACTTGACTTCTATACACCAGCAAAAGCTATGGATTCCATATTTATGTTCAGCGCTCCCACTCAATCATACTATCATGTTCCCATAATATACGTGTCACCCTGACCCAAAAGTAGGTTTAACTAATAAATCGAAGAACATGAATAGCACTCCTGAGTTGAGCCTAAGCATATCAGGATTTAGATTCTTTTAATCTAAGATCTACTACTGATATTTGACTTGGAAAGATACAACGGTAAGTTTATAATATCTTAACTAAGTTCAATATCGGTCCAGTCCAATGTATACTCCATACATTCGAAACTAGTATACTTTGCCAACATCCTGGAAAGAACATAACACTTACTCCAAGTGTAAGTACACATCATCGTTGATAATCACATCAGTGTAAATCCAAAACACTGATGAAACAGGGACTTAGTCTTTTGAATCATATAATCACAATCACATTCCACTGTGTTGACAATACTGTAATTGTGAATAAATATATGTTCTGGACTTAACAGATTTTGTGTATATATATATTAAACATATTAAACCATAAGCATGTAAAATTCATGCAAACATAAATCACTTCAAATTTCTTATATTGATAACTAATCAGATTGTAAAGGGTTTTATTTAGGGCACAAAACCCAACATGATGATCTTTGGAAGACAACCTGGCAGCTCTGACACCAAATTGTAATACCCTACTAGTTTAGGCATGTTATCGTGATTTATATTAACTGTGTATTCCATTGCTAATCAATGGGTTTATTAAAAATCATGATTAATTAACACTTTACTTAATTTCCCTTTGATTGAAAATAAACATTCTTTGTGTAAATCGGGATTCTATATTTCAAATGTTTACAACCGTGTTACAAAATATTAAATACAAAAGTTTCTGCCTAGTGACTATTTAAAATACAGCCTGTTGTCCTAAAGATCGTATGCTCCAAGTTTAACCACCCTGATATGTACAATCTTTATCTGCTCGCACTTACTATTGTTCAACCTTAACTTTGTCCTTACCTACACAAGTAAACAGTAACTGTGAGTCAACAGACTCAATAAGAAAAGCATAATCATATCATAAATATAAACCAGATTATAACAAGGTACACATACACCCAATCATAATCTTATCTCGTATCCTAAATGTAATGAGTCTAAAATGTTCGTACGATAGTGTTATTGACCATAATATCAGCCTATACTCAGTACTCTAGTTGTACTGATGTGATAGTATCGATATCTAATATAAGTCTATGTATACTGATACCGCTATATCAATGTAATGTAACAAGCATTCATAAACATGAACACTAAAAATGTAATCACATATGTATATCATTATACTAATCTTACCTTGATCCCAAATTCAAGTATATTGATCAACCTGAATGGAATTGCTGCTTGACGATTTACAGGCCCCTAAGTCACAACATACTTAAAACTGATGAGTGATACGGTAAATCAATTTTTGGGGACTTTAATCAAAATTAAAAGTTTTCCTATTGCTACAACATGAAAATCTAGGTTGCCCAAAATTTCCACAATCGGTAAACTGGATCCCAACCGGAAAACCAGTTTCTATGGGTTTTGCCTGGGGGGAACTGGTAGACCGGTTCTATAGGGTAAAACTGAACCGGTCGACTTATTTAGTGCAGGAACCACAAGAAACCTCACACACAACACAATTCAACTCCAAATCGTTTCTAACTCTCCAGACCACCTATTCAAGTCATAAAGAACATATTTCAAGGAGTAAAAATAGATAATATCCTCTGAAACAGGATTCACCATTAAAGATCAAAACTTGAGCTCTAAAGCTCAAACTTTGTCCAAAGTTAACCACAAGCAACAATTCACACATAAAATAACTCAAGTAACCCTAGATCAACACCAGAAACAAATTTTTAACACTTCTCAAACATAGTGAAAAACTAAAGTTGCATGAAAGCCTAACTTAATTCAAGAAAAATTCTAAGGGAAAAGGAAGCTTACCATATTCAAAGACTATCTCAACCTTCAATTCAGCCAACAACTTCCCAATTTAGTCAGAATTGAACGAGATATCTCTTGTTTTGGTGAGGGTTTCCTAGGACCTAACTAAGAGAGAGAAAGGAAAGAGTATGTTTTCAAATTTTCTAATTTTTAAAATAAATAAGGATAATCTTAAAAATAATTATCTAAAAATATAAAAAGAAATCAGATTAAAAATAACTAAAGAGTAATCAATTAACTCACTAAAAATAAAGTCCAACTTAAGACAAAAGACTATTTTGTCCTTGTTTCATCAAGAAGTAACATTGCCACCTATGGGTATTTTGGTCAAATTTTTAACCACAAATACTTTTGACATTCTCAATGTCTATCTAAATTACTGCACTATTTCTAAAATACTAAACCATAAGAAAAAGTGACTCTACCAGCTAAACGTCGCATTCCACTATTACCGGACATAAAATATGAAAAACCTTGAATTTCACATATAACATAATTAGCACACCTAGAATTTAAATATATCTCTATAATTATGTAAATAATAATTAAAAGTCTAATTTTGAATTAAACCCTTATTATCTACTAATTCTCATATTTAAGCAGCAGTCATTACATTAAGATTTTGAATTATTTTAAAATATTAACTATCCTCATATTATTATTTATAAACTGTTTGCACATAAAAGTTTCAATGTATTCAAACATGGGTCTTTTTGTTGTGACAAAACCGCACAGAAAACTAAAGAAAGTAGAATATGTCGTGAGGTAACTAATTATTTTCATTTTCTTTTTTTCTTAATAGATTTTGGTATTTGAAGAGGAATAATATGACATTTAGCTTTCATCTTCTCATACACAGACTAGTATTTATAATTTTTTTAGAAAGAATGGTTGCCCAACATCGTTTACCACAAATGGCATGGAATCATTTAAAAGGTATGTATATACAAAAAAGAATAATCTATAAAATTAATGTTGTGAGAAACTAATAGATGTACTGTAATTAATAATAAATGTTTTGAAATCAGTCACACACAAGATCAGCTGAGGAATGTCTTATTCTATTTTATTTGTCAGTGTTGGTAAAACAACTTTAATTATCTAACATTAAATTTTACTATTAATTGTATGCTTCTTGTGTTAAGTAAGCACTATTATTTCTTAAATTTTGTTTTCTGATTGGTACTTAATGTGTTGTTAAGCAAGACATGTTGTATGAGTTACAACTTTAAGGAGTGTTCAAGTTTGGATTGAGTTTCGCATTCATGAATTGTTTGCTGAATTTGAAAGAAGAGGAGGGTAATGAAGTTAAAGGTGTTAGAAAATAAGTTAATTTTTTTCAAAAGAAGCTTTGTTGTACTAGTATCACTTGAATTTTTTTCAGTTGGATCAGAATTAATGTTGTATTATTTTGCCAATAGCCTGATCATTGGATATTTGGGTAATTATCTTTATTTGTTGAGGTAGCTATGTCTGTTTCTTCTGTTTTCTCTAGTTTTAGCTAAAGTAGATTATGAACAATCAATTTTTTTTAGCCAAAAAATACTAATAAAAGACATTGCCGATGTATTTATTAAATTGGGTTTATATATTATACCTAAAAAAGTAATTGATATGTGTATATCTTACTATAAAGCTTCTTCTGGGTAGTGATAATGAGTTTCTAGTAAAAGAATATTAATCACAACAAAAAATTGTGAATAAATAAGAACCAGTGATAAACTTTTGTTGTGACTTAAAAAGAATTAGTGATAATAAAAATTGTGACTAAAATTAAGTAGGTTGTGGTTAAAGAAGTACTAGTGACAACAAAATTTGTCACTAAATAATTATTAGTGACAATAAAAATTGTCACTAAAGATAAATGAATTGTAACTAAAGAGTGGTTGTGATTAAATGTAATAACATCTTAACAACCATTAGTCACAAAAACTAGTTGTGACCAAAAGTGACTTTAAGTGATAATGATATTTTTATTGTGACTAAAATCACTACAAGAAAATGCATTTTTACCGGCGCAATTCGTCAAATGCGCCGGTAAAGCTTATCGAGATAGAGCAAAATTTGAAATCCCACTTGCATTTAGGCTTCACTTTTGCCGGCGCATTATTGCGCCGGTGTTAAAAGGTTTTACCGGCACAATACTGAATATGCGCCGGTAAAAGTTACCAAATGAAGCGCCAACAGGTGCGAGAAGTTTGCCGCCTTTTATTTCATTTATTGTGGCGCTTGTTTACTTTTACCGGCGCATAATTGCGCCGGTAAAAGTCTCAAAAAAAGAGAGGGAAACTTCTCGCGTGGATTTCCTTGGTAGGTGGGAATACTTTTACCAGCGCACCATTGCTCCGGTAAAAGTGTTAAAGGAAACATGTGGATTTTGATGTGATAAGTGAGAATACTTTTAGCGGCGCAATTGTGCGCCGATAAAAGTATTTATTGCGCCGATAAAAGTATTTACTTAAACGCTCGTTTTTGGCTACTTAGGTCAAATTTTAAAAACACTTTTACTGGCGCAATTGGATGCGCCGGTAAAAGTATATATATGAATCAGGAGCACGAAGCCCCCTTCTTCTCCCCCGTTTTTCATTTTTTTGCCCAGGTTTTTAGAGAAAACCTCTCAGCCCCCCTCTCTCAATCTCTCTTTGATTCTCTCTCATTCTCTATCAATCTCTCTCAATTTCTAACCCCCTCTCTCAATCCCTCTCAATCCCTCTCTTTTTCTCATCAAAAAAACCACCACCACCACCTCCAACACCACTACCACCGTCGGCCACCACCACCATCGACGGCGGCCGAGCTACGCCAGCCACCACCGCAGACCACCAAGCCCCACCTCCTCCAATTTATTTAAGGTATTTTTAGTTTTTTTAATTTTTTTTTTTTTTTAATGTTTATATGTATAGATTTGTGTATGTATGTGTGTATTAGTATATGTATGTGTATATGTATGTATTTCTGTATGTATGTGTATGTATATTTATGTGGGTATAAATGTATGTATGTGTATAAATACATGTATGTATGTATATGTATGTGTATATGGGATTATGTATATATATGTGTATGTATGTGGGTGTGTATATATATATGTGTGTGTATATGTATGTATGTATGTATGTATGTGTGTATGTATTTATGTGTATGTGTATGTGTATGTGTATGTGTATGTGTATGTGGGTGTGGGTGTGGGTGTGGGTGTGTATATATAAGTATGCATGTATTTTTATGTGTATATTGGTGTATGTATATATATGTATGTATGTATGTAAATAAGTATGCATATATATGTGTGTGTATGAATATATGTATGTAAATATATATGTATATGTGTGTGTATGTGTATGTGTGTGTATAAGTGTATGTGAGTGTGTGTGAGTGTATGTGTATGTGTATGTGTATGTGTATGTGTATGTGTGTGTATATGTGTAAGTTAATGTAGGCTAATGGATATGTGATAAAATTTTTAAATTTTTATAGGTATTAAATTTTTAATTTGGTTTTACTTTTTTATGGAATTAGGTCTGTGTTCGACCGCTCGGGATTACCGCTAGCTGCCTACAGTTGTCATTTTTGCACTCGATTTAGGTATGTTTTTTTGCTTTCGCTTAGTATACGTAGCAGTGTTTGTTATTAGCTAATATGTATATGCATGTTAGAGAAGTAGGTTCTATGATAAAATTGACTGCTATTGGATGGGTGGATTATTTGTTTGTGTATATATTGTATGGAAATATTTGTTTGTGTTATTTATAGGTATTAAAAATTTTGGGTTTACACTTTTTAAGCCGTTATGCTGCCGAAATTTTAGTAGAAAAAATGTAAAATTAATTGAATGTTTAAATGAAATATAATTGAAATTGAAATTGAAAATATGTAATTAAAAAGTTAGTAAAATAATAATTTTTTTAGGTATTAAAAAAACCATTTTCAATTTAAATAATAAATAATTAGGAAAATATTTAATTATGAAATGTAATATATAATTTTAAATATAATGAAATGATATTATTAGTTTTAATAAGTTAATAATTTTAATTTAAATAAAAAATGATTGAAAAAAAAATAAAGAATGTAATGTATAATTTAAAATGTAATAAAGTAGTATTAATTTTTTTTTAAAAGTTAGTAATTTTAATTTAAATAAAAAATGAGTAAAAAAATAATAAAAGTGAAAAATGTAATATATAATTTAAAATATAATAAAGTGATATTATATATTTGAAAAAGTTAGTAATTTTAATTTAAATAATAAAAGTGAAAATATAATAAAGTGATGTTATAATAAGTATAAATGAGCATAAGATATTGTAAAGTATATGATAAGATATTGTAAAATAGCATAAAATTAAATTTGTATTATCTTTTCTTGATCTCTGGTTATACACCAAAGATAGGATTTAACAATTGTATTTGTATTATCACATAGTGATAATTTTTTTTTTTAAATTTTACACATGCACGAAATACCTTAGACCCGTTTGGAGAGGCGGAGTCAGTAAAGACTCTTAAATACGCTTCTCCAAATTAGAATAAAGTGTTGTATATGTAGTATGTCTACACCAGGTGGCAGCAGTTCGAAAAAGAAAAGGGGTCAGAGGTAAATACAAAAGCAAGAATGTTGAGGAGGAGCTCTCCAAAACACAATCTACCAAGTTATAGATTGAGCTACACGCAGAGATTGGCACCCCCGTCGGCAAAAACGGAAAAAAATTCAACAATATGGCGAAATGGATGACTCGGATGTCTATCCCCATTAATAAATTCAAATGGGAAGATGTCAGTAGAGCTGACATCAATGCACTCTGGGATAGACTTGAGGTATGTCTTAATAATTTTTTTAATTTCTAAATTACTATACTCTTATTAAATTGTAATTAATCTATTAATGTGTAACTTTTTGCATACCAAGTTTGTCCTCTCACGAGATAACCCTACATTCGTAGACTACGGTGAGTACGAGATGTCAAAGGGTTTACGTGACTGGAGGGCAGACTGCAAGAAAAAGTGGACACAAAATATTGAGGAGCTCGGACAGGAGAGGGCCGACATGTCACCTCCTGAGGGAGTAACTCAAGAGGTGTGGAGTGACTACATCGCTTATTGGAGCACAGACAAACAAAAGGTACATTTTTTAAAATTTCTAATTTTAGTCATGTTTAATTTATATAGTCAATAATAAATAATTAATTGTTAGAAAAATTATTAATTTCAGGCGAGAGCAGCGAATAATAAAGAAAGTCGGGGTAAGATGAAATTTCTAGGAGGCTGGGGCTCCAAGCCTATTGTTTCACATTTTGTCGAGGGGGTAAGTTTATATTTAACTATCATTCATTTAAATTTTTCTAGTAAAATAACAATACTAATATATTTTCTCTTGAAAATAGGCTAACCCTGACACAGGAGAACTGCCAACTGCGGTGGAAACTTTTCAAAAGTTTCACCATAAAGGCAACAATTGGCGCAACGAGTACACGCAACAAGCTTACGTAAGTTTACATTTTAATTCAATTTTTATTTATTTCTTTCAATTTATTTTGTATTAAAATTAACCATTTAACTTATTTGTTTGTTTTAGGAGCAAATGGTTGAAATAGCGGCAACTCAACCAGCGCCCACTGAGGATGAGCCCGATGAGCCTGCTGTCGATCCTACACAGTACCCCCGAGACTTACCTGTTATGACACAAGTACTCGGGGAACGATCTCGACATCTTAGAGGCTTTGGCCATCTCCCCAGACTGAAGGGAGTTGGGGCCAAAAGAGCACCTGCCACGCATCCTTCAGCCCCACCGACTGTTACAATGGAACAGTACGAGGCTTTACAGAAAAAAGTGGAGGAAGCGGAGCATACAACTCAACATACGAGGCAGCAGTATGAGACACATCAACTCTACCTCAGACGATTCTAAGATCAGTTTGAGTATTTTTCTCGAGCTGTGTCGGGTTTCAACTTGCCTCCCATGGATCTTCCACCATTGCCCACTCCTAGTGCTGGATCGTCGGCTGCTCCTGGTGCTGGATCGTCATCGCAGCCTCCCGAGACTCAGAGAAACAACGATGACGACATTACCCGCCTATAGAACTGTACTTTTTTTATTATCCGGTTCGAATATTTAACATTTTGTTTATATACTGATTTTAGTAGAACATAATATAATTAATGTTGGTTTATCTTTTAATATAAATTATGTTGGTTTTTTTGTTAATATAATATTATAATTATTTAAAAAAATTAATTAATTAATATTATAATTAATTAATTTTTTAAAAAAATAAAAATTAATACTTTTGCGGGCGCATTACTGCGCCGGTAAAAGTGGCCAAAAACTATTGGCGCCAATAGTTTTGCCGGCGCACTATTGTGCCGGCAAAACTTTATCGAAGCAGGTTCATAGCGAATAAGGGCACTTTTTAACACTGGCGTTTATTTTTCACCGGCGTGATTTCTCCCCGGTAAAAGGAAGTTTTACCGACGCATTTACTCTACGCGCCGGTAAAAAGTCTTTTACCGACCAAGCTTCCCAGATAAGCTTTACCGGCGCAGTTGTGCGCCGACAAAGCTTTGCCGGCGCAGTTAGTGTACTTTTTGCGCCGGCAAAAGTGGGTTTTCTTGTAGTGAATTAAAATTTTTAGTCACGGACTTTTTAGCCACAATCTTGCCACAATAAATTTTTGTGACTAAAACTTTTAATCACAATATTTTTTTACTTTTAGTCATAATTTTTGGTGTGACTAAAATTTAAATTTTTTGTAATGCTAATATTGTTGCCCCTAAAAAGTTCTTTATCTTGTGGTGATTTATACAATTCTCAAATATGATTGTGGTGTTAGAGTAATAAGCATTAGAGCACTCACCATTTGATATGTATTATTCTTGTGGTGGTTTGTTTTTTCCAGTTTAGAAATGAAATTGTGGATGAAATCTAAAAAAATTATTTATTTTCATACCCTTTAATGTCGGTCTTAAAGGGACGCATTTGGAAAAAAAATAATTTATACCTTTAGCGTCAGTCTTAAAGGGATGGATTTGAGAAAAAAATAATTTAAACCTTTTAACGTCAGTTTGTAACATTCACATATTATTTAATTGTGTCATAAGCAATACTATTAATTTTTGACTTTTGGATTCGTAGCATACACATTGGTCTTAGGAACCGAAAACAATTAAAAATATAAATGTGAGTTTAAAATGAGCGCATATTCATCTTTTTCTACTATACAACGTTGATCGATCCCTCCTGTGGCGAATTTTGTTGTTGATAGCAACCGTACAAGATGGTTTCACTAGGAGGAGTTCACGAGTGCATGGTCTTTAGTTTCAGGGAAGAATTATTAAAATATCAACTCAAGTCTAACATCTAAAAATTTGGCAACAATTATCTTTAATATACCGTGTTCAGGTTGTACACATATTTTCATAAACCGCCTAAACCGAATAACTCGCTTAAACCCAACTGAAAAAACCGTCAAAAACGAATCGAAAAACCCGACAAAAAAAAAAACCGCACAATCTGTATATTGGGCGGGTTGAAAATAAAGTAACCCGCCCAATTAAACCGACTCAACCCGAAATAACCCGAATAACACTATTAATTTTTAATTTTATATTTTTTAAAATATTATTTATTTTATTTTATTTAAAAAAGGGAATCACCTTGTATACTATTTTTTTAACTTTTTTTTTTCAAATATACAGTTTGGGTTTCTAAAGTGGTTGCAACGCTAGTTGCAATAGGGGTTTCTATACGATTTTTTGTTGCAATTTAGGTTGCAGCGCTAGTTGCAATAGGGGTTTCTCTATAGAGTTTCGTAAAAATGCAAAAAAAATTGTTTTAAAGTGTAAAAATAAAAAAGCCTCTTAAAAAAATTGGTAGGTTTTTATTAAAAATAACTATCAGATTTTTATTAAAAGTAAAAGTTAAAAAAAACCCTAAATCTAAGACTCACTCACTCGTCTCTCTCTCTCTCTCATTCTCACCCTCGCTCGCTTTCTCAATTCTCTATTCACGCCGTCACCATCTCAGGTGGGTCTGGGATTCTTCTCGTCATGACGTCTTTTACGGAGCCGGTGCAGCCAGCAACTGGTCATCTCTCTCTCTCTCTCTCTCTCTCTCTCTCTCTCTCTCTCTCTCTCTCTCTCTCTCTTATTTTTTTTTTTAATTTTTCTGTAAGATCCACTTTCATCTCTCTTTCTCTCCGCTGCTATCTCTCAAATTTTAATAATCTTGATTCCTAGCTATTTGTATCAAATTTTGGTTTCAGTCTCTCGTTCATATATATATAAATATATATATATATTTTTGTAGTTACGGATGTGAAGTGAGTGTGGATGATGATGCATAAAACAGTAAAACTTCATTATTATTATTATTGACTTTGATTTTAAAAAAAAAATTCGGTCGGTTTGGATGTCGGTTTATAGATTTTTTTTATCGCCCCCCTCCCCCATTTTAGCAACCCAAATTTAAATTGGGTTAGAAAATATAAAGGATAAACCGTCCAAACTGATTGGCGTAGAGCCTAGCATTCACCTACGGCGCCATCAGTAAGAGTTTAGAAAGGTGTACAAAAGTAAATTTTTGCGGGTCAAACTAAAACCGGACAATGTCATATATTAGGGGAAATTTACATGGTATACTAACTTTTGCTATTTTTTTACAAAAATACTGTCAGGTGGAATTTTTACTTTTTTACTATATTTTTTTATAAGTTTCATACTGCAGGATATTGTGTTAAGTTTTCACTGGTGTTCTACTGGTGTTTTACTAGTGTTCTACTGTTGTTTTGAGTTGTTCTGCTTTGTGTTTTACTGGTGTTTTATAAAAACACAGTATATTTGAAAAAATTTCCGTGTGACAGTATTTTTGTAAAAGTTAACCCAAATTCCAGTATTTTTGTAAGTTCCCCTATATTAGTGTGTGAGTTAATGTGTGCATGTGGCCCAACAAACTGGATGAATGAGGCCCAACACGTCCGAACATTTTATTAGAGTACTTGCTAGCTACTTGGTACGTGAGTGATATTCTTTATTAACATATGTTTCTTCATTTATAAATTTGCTTAATGTCTTTTTATTGTAAAAGTATAAGAAGATCCATATATGGTGTTACAAAAATATTTGTTATGTACAAATAAAGAAAACATTAATAGTTTAGTGACATAAATAATTTGCAAATTAAAATGAAGGCCGAAAAAATAATACGTAACATTACTTAACTTACAATCAAATCAGAAAAAGGTTGGCCAGGGTCCATTAATAATGGAAATGAAAATCATGATTTAAATATTTAAAACCATTTATTTAATTATTATTTTGGTTTTCCTAAAGCTTTACGACTCCGTAAGTTGGTCTCTGTCGATCGATATAATTAAATAATATTGCTACACACATATTATAACAATATGGAGAAAATATCTATCAAATTTATCACGTGTTGCTTTCAAGATATAATTAAGGAGTTTATAGATACAAATGCCCATACCTCATTTAATTTTGGCAAAATTATTATTATCAGTATTTTTATTTTTATAGTTTGATAGCTACCGAACAGCTTTTGATAAAAGATTGGAGAAGTGTTGAGAAGAAAGAAGAAAAAGAAAAAAAGATGTTGACAACTCACACATCCTATTGTAACCCGAATCAATAGATCAGAACACCCCAAATAAGAGCCATACATTGAAGTTCGATCAATATATATATTATACTTTTTTGAGTTTATTAAAAGTACAATTTTTGAGTTCATTAAATCAACAAGTATAGTTATAACTATGTGTATAACTATAATATTACTCTCGAAAAGCTCCTAATTATATATAAATGATATTAGCTATACACGCTATACATGACTATTTAAATGTATGTATACCTATATACGTACCATTTCGTTTTATTTATGCTTTTTGAACAAAAATAGCTTTGATCTAAATTATGCATAAGGCATGTAATATTTACGCCAAAGCATAGTAAAAATAAACTAAGGATCCAACAGTTCCTTAGACACAATAAATAAAATTAAGCTTGCTGCTAGTTATTGTTACTTCATCAAAATGAGTTTCTAACAACTACTCATCTTCATCATTTATATTTATTATTTTTTTTTTTTGCTTATTATTCATATATAAGCAGTTAGTTGTTACCATATTGATTTTTAATAATTTCATGTGATTTTTAAGTTATACATATAATCCATTTCAAAAATTAAAAAAAAAAAAAGTATATATAAAAATGGTGTGTGGTTATATATGTTTCTTCATTTTTAGAATGGTAATAAGAGTGAGTAGTATATGTTGATAAATATATTTGTATTTGAATAATTTTTTTAGTAATGAAAGATTATAAAATAAAGAGCATTGTTATTAAAAATTAGTGTTGTCTAGCACCTTCTAAACGTACGTGTAGCCTTACGATTGGTTAGCGATACTCAATAAAAATTACTATATTAAATCATGGGAAACTCGATCTTTAATTGCACCAATAGCAATATTGATACATAGGAGAGTGCTAGACACTAATAATAATCTTTAGTATTTCTCTAAATTAAAGGTATAAAAATATATTGTTATATAAATTATGTAATGATGATTACATAGGTGTAAAGCTGCAATTCTTATTCATATAATAAATGGTGTAGCGGTGATTACATTGGCATTTTGTAGTAGTTAATGAAATAGAATAGAATGAAAATTAAATAATTTTCATTTCATTATTTTATTTGGTTGCATATTAAAAAATTACAATGTGATTCCAATAGATCTAGAACGATCTTTCTACCATTTTAATTAAATGACTATTTCATATGAAAAAACTATTTCAATGCATAATAATTTTTTGATTAGATTTTTTTATGCATTTCAAATTTTATTTCATTCTACTCCATTTCTATTCCTATTTCTATTCTCATTTTCATTCACATTCTTATATTTTTATATCTACCAACTAAACAAAACAAATAATAGAAATTGCAATGGTGATTCTATTAAGATTATGCCAAGCCAAACAAGACTACAGCGTTTTAACAAAAAACAGGTCCTAAAATAATTAAGTTATGTACATGTAAATATATGTTTGTCTTATGTAGATGTAAATATATATACCTATGCGTATAAGGGATATTAACGGCTAAAATAGTTTAAGTTATTACAATTCACTTAAATAACTCTATTTTTCAAAAAAAATTATAGTTGATAGATTCAAGCAATTAAATACCTAGTTATGTATTTTTTTTTCTTTTTTTTTATTAATTAATGTAAATTAATACCAAATTTAGCTAAGATATATTAATTCTTAATTTTCATTTTCAATTTGTAAATACTTTTATAATTTTGTTTTATGGGGCAATAATTTTACAATTTTAAAATAACAAATTATTATATTGTTGATGTTAGGTCTTATTTTTATTGTAAAATATATTATTGAAGTATTTTTAAGTACAATCGTGTAATAACATTAATATTTTATATAAATGTTATGTGGTGTGATTTTTATATGAGAAAAAAAATAAGTATTAAAGTGCATGAATTGGGTCCACTTTAATATTTGACAAGTCAATATCCTTACATAATCCAACTATTCTACACCATATTTTGAAAAGTTATCAATATGATTTAGGGTATCGCAGAAAGTATTTCATAAATAATTAGTTCTACGCATGCATGCGTGAATTTATATATATAAGAGTTTTTATGAATCATAATTTTGATACTAAATAATTAGTTCTACGAAAACATATATAGTTTATATTCCTTCAATGAAGAAAAAACAACATAATTTATACCTTCAATAAATAAAAATTACACCTTTATTATTTAAAAATCTCACTATATATATAAATAGAATTATTATAAAAGGAAAGGGAGAGTTGTTTGGGCATGCATGATCCATAAAATTCCATAATCGATCAGTCAGAATCTGAATGTGTCGTGTGTGTTTCATGAAAAGTTTTGGTCATAATTCATTCTACTTTATATAATTTAGAAGAATTAATGCATGAAACATATAAGGATCGACTTACTTTTTCCGTCCATATACTGTAAATCTGAACAAAATTGACATGATGTGTGGACCAATAATGGACCATACGTAAGACATATACATACACATTATTACAATCTAGCCAAGCACATCCAATAATTTGGACAACATGGTTATTATTAAATTAGTCAAAGTGATTTCGAAGTTGTCAGTCAAAGCTTCTTGTATTTGATTAAAAATGAGTATTATTATTGAATACTAGCCGCGTCTAGTATGTTTCACGAATAATATTTTTTAAAAATTATTTTTTTAAGTTATATGATACTCAATATTTAAATATTCTAATAATAATATAACACGAGAATAAATTGAAATAATCCCATATACAATTTTTTTTACCTTTTTTTTTAATAAAAAAAAAAAATTATAGTTTGAATTTTTAAAGTAATTTCTCCGATGGTTTCTATATGAGTTGTTATACGGATTTTGATTGTGAATTAAGTTGTTCCGTTAGTTGCAATAAGAGTTTTTATGTAAAATTCGATAAAAATATTAAATGACCGTTTTGAAGTGTAAAAATATATAAAAAAAATTAATTTTATATATGAGAGACTGATACTAGTTAATAGTAATACCTTTTAACAAGAGAAATGCTAAAAGGTACCAGTAGTGTGTATCGCTATTGGTCCAACTAAGTATTGAGTCTCATATATTTTAATATAATAACTTTTAAGAAGTATTGCTACCCACTCGCAACGTGACATATCGAAAAAGTGTTAAACACCGTGCTAAATAATAGGAATGCTCTTTTAACAATTCTAATTAAAAAATCATTAATGTTAGAAACTGTAGTTTGGTTTTGCCGTCATTTTAGATATGAGATGAAGACGTATGCTTATTTGCAGCTTTTTTGTTGGGAAAGGTTGTAAATTTCGTTGGAAAAGTCAAATTATTCATTCGAACATGCACATGCAGTTTCGTAATTTTCAGGAACTTTGGGTAAGGCAAATATATTTGAGATATTTTATTTGTTTACTAATAGGAAAATTTTAAAGTTATACTTAATCAGAAAATGTTTTTCGCGGTTGATTGTATTTTTTAGTAATAATAAATTATTAAATTTTTAATAATTTTTTATATAACTTTTTAAAAATAATATGGCTAATTATTATTACACGCAATAAAAAAATATTCTAAAAATTAAAAATTCTTCACACAAAATAAAGATTTGGACATTTCTAGAGTACACACCCCTAAATTGGATGTACTAGTGTGACCGGTTAATATGACAATATTATTGGTTGTAGTGTTAGGGTACATAATATTTATGTGGGGTGAAAAACATATAGTGAAAATTACTATTTTTATATTTATATTTTTTCTTCAAAAGCTGAATCTGAACGGACCCATTAACTTCACTGCAATCAACCAACAAGAATTTAAAATATTTTCTTCTTCTTCTTCAATTCCTAAACTGAGAAGAAGACCTATTGTTCCTGCCAATTGTTCATACAGGCTTTGTTCATTCCTATACAATAAAATTATATCTTTATTTTTTCTTTTTAATACTTTTTTTCAAATTGATCTTCCTTTTATGACCAAAAACTTAAACAATAGGATAGAAAAGGAAGAAACAATGAATTTGTAGTTTTTCTTAATTATTATTTTTATGTTGTAAAAATTAAATGGGTACCTTTACTAATCTATCAAATTAAATTGACTTACCACATAAATCACTCAAAAAATTAACTCACTCAGTAATTCGAATAAAGTTCTTTAATTTAATTTCATTGACAGAGGTTTATAATGGAATAACTTCAAATGGATATTCAGTAGTTTCAAAAAAAAAACTACAATCAATTAAAAAAGGCATTAAAAATGATTTTAAAAAAATAAGAATACGTGGCTCAATTCAAATAAAATTTAGTGGAAACACCAGTGCACTTCTTTTATAGAAAGGGATAATCCCCTACAACACACTATACTTCTTATCATGTACACAATAGTATTTATAACCAATCAAAGCACACCAAATAAGAAGTATTAGAGTATCCGTAATTAGGGTCTACACCCTAGAATTTCTCTAAAGATTTTATAAAAAAAATCACTGATAAACTTATAAAAAAAAATTATTATATGATTTTAAAATTATTGTAATTACTATATCTTAATTGTAATTACTACTACATTTAAGGTCTGTTGAACGAAAAAAAAAGATTTATTATTCTTATTATTATTATTATTATTATTATTATAAATAAATTATCACCTTTATAAGTAATTTAAAATGTAAAGGAATAATTTAATTAATTAAATAATAATAATAATAATAATAATAATAATAATAATAATTTGATAACAAAAAAAGGGATTAGTTAAGATGAGAGTAAAGTTAGGAGAGTACTACTACAAAACAAGCTTTTAGAGGTGTTTTTTTCGGTATTATAATTAATAACCGACGCCATAGGGTTGAATTTTTTAGACGGGATTTTGACGCCACTTTTGGCGTCGGTTATTTGGAAATAACCGCTGCCATAGGGTGTGCCCCCTATACCCTATGGCGTCGGTTATTTCTAAATAACCAACGCGAAAAGGGTTTATAACCCTAGCTGTAATGACCGCTTTAGTAATTTGGATTAGTAAAAGCAATTAGCACTAATTTTTGTTAATTTTATAATTATTTATGAATTTATTTATTTGTGGACCCCAATATTAGAAATCAGTATTAAAGTTATAATTTCTCAATTTCGGAGATTTTATTAAATTCTAGGGGTATTATTTATCTTATATGGGAAGTATGTTATTTTTGTAATTTTTGCTCAGCAACAACAGAAAATGTGATGGATGGCTAGTTTGATCACATGGGTAAGTTTAGAACCTTATTTCTTAGTGGGAAATATTTTAGAGAAAATAAAATATCGAGATTGAGCGGGGTTATGGAATTTGACCATTTTACCCCTAGCTTTGGAAATACCATAAGTTTAAGTCAAAGGGCAATTTGGACTTTCTGTAAAGCTAAGGATAGGTGGCTGCCTAGTTAGTTGACACCTAGCAAAGTGAAATTCAGCAAGGGAAATTGATTTTCCCTAACCTTCATTCCATTTACAGAAAATAAGAGAAAATACAAAAAAAAAAAAAAAATCAACATAACCTCTCTTCCTTCTTCTCGCTTTCGAACCAGCCAAGCATGGGGAAATTGGTTGCTGATTCTTAAGTGCTTTCAACAAGGAATTCGAGGGGAAATCAAGCCAAGGTAAGCCCCATCATCTCTTTGCCTTAGTTCTTGAATTTAAGTTTAGGTTAAGTTTATGATTTTAGAGTTTAGGGGCTGTTAGGGTTTAAATTTTGTGTAATTTGAATTATAAGGTTCAATTGAGTTGGTATTAGCTTCTTGTAGCTGGTTTTTATGGTTGGAATAGGTTTTGTGCAACTTTGAGCTTTGAGTTCAAAGCTTTGATCTCTAATGGCATATTTGTTTACACTGAGTTTTTCTCTAAAATACTGGATGGAATATGTTGTATATACCCTAATAAGGTACTCTGGAAAGTTTGGTAGCATTTGGTGGAAAATTGAGCAAAGAATGAAATATTTGGGGTGGAATGGTGCAAACCGGCTAGCCGGTTTTACCAGACCCCTAAAACTGGCTAGCCGGTTTTGGCAGGGTTCCCCGGGCCTTTCATTTTCTCAATTTTTGTCCATTCCGTGCCGTGCTTGGGTGTTTCCCTATTTTCAGAGTTAGTTTAGCCCCTTTAAAGTATAACAGAATCTAGGGTTGAGGGTTCGAGTTTCCCGAAATTAGGGTTTTGGTCATGTAACTTACCTGGTTTCATAATGTGATTAGGGCATCCATCTAGCACGAGACTTTCATTCAGGTCGGCCAGCACACTTGAATCTGGAAAGAAGGTAAGAACTGAATATAATGTCTGATATCAATATCTGAGTGTATGTATATGTTATGTGTATATGCATGCTTTAAGTGTTATTTGCACTACCAACACTTGTACAGTTATGGTATAGAGTCCATTGGTGTAGTGAATATTGTTTAGGAGTACAGCATAGTGATACCAGCACAAGTACAGGAAAGTACTGGGGGTGCGTGGTATATCATTCAGTGGTACTCAGGGTACAAAACAAACCCTACCAACACTCGTACAGTGAGGTACATAGTGCATGTGGTATAGTGGTTGTACCTTAGTATTGAACGTTCTTATTCATCTGTTGAGCCTTGTAAATAGGTGTATGGGCACCTAATTATAAGTTGGAAATTATATGATATGTTATATGCTTTTCTTACTGAGTCTGTCGACTCACAGTTCTGCTTCCATGTATAGGTAAGGGAAAGGCAAAAGCTGAACTGGAGTGAACCTAAGCTAGGATGAGGTTGTACATGTCGAAGCGACGCGACCTGGAGTGTTCGGTCTCGGGACATCTGGGGTTGTATTTTGTAGTCACTGTGCGACCTGAATAACATGTATTTTGGAATATTATGTTTTTAAAGTTTGTAAACGGGATCTCAGTACTTGTAAATAGTTTTATATATAATAAAGTTTATTATTTAATATAAAATTTTTAATTTGACACGTTTTTTCTAGAAAATTCTTTTATTAGCAAAGATTGCACTATAATTGAAAAAGCACTGTAGCGTGCCTTAGCATTAGGGCGTTACAATTTTGGTATCAGAGCTAGGTTTGTCTACCGAAGCTTGCTAAGACATGTACAATCTTCATCAGAGAAAGCTCGGTTCACGGTTCAGTAAGCTCGTAATTGTTTAGTATTTTAAATGATTATTAAAGCATGTTAGGAAGCATATTAGATTACACTTATTCATGTTAAGTGTGTTGCCTTTAAGTCCATAAGAGCGGTATTAAGCTTATGATCGTTGTCTAACCTGCCAGGCTTATGGGTTCGCAGGCTAAGTCCTATAAAATGGACGCCTAGTGAAATACAAGAAGTCAGGGTAACATGGTTGAGAACAGAGGCGATCAGGGAAATCAAATTCCCCAGATTCCCCGTGGTCACGGCCGTGGCCGTGGCAGAGCTTAGGGTGGTCGTCCTGTAAATCCACCACAAGCTCCTCCGGATTGGGAGTAGAGGTTTGCAGAAATGCAAGATCGAATCCGCTAGCAGGATGAAGAAATTCAGAGGTTGAGGCAGCAAGGTCCTCCTGCCGTGCCTCCTCAGCAAGTTGCTGTTGGAAATATTTTACCAAGATCTAGATTTACTACCATGTATGTTTCACAAACATCCTTATATGAATTCTAAAACAATGAGATGAACACATATAAAGTTTAGGAAACCTTACATTGGGTGCAGCGGAATATAATGACTCCTTCTGTTCAGATCTCTAGCCCTTGATTCCTTTCTGTAGCAGAACATAATCAAGATCTGAACCTGGATCTCTTTTTCTCCTTCCTTTGATGCTGATTCTCCTTCTTGTTGATTGGATTCTTCACAATCTTCCACACTATGATTGAGATACCACTTGATGTGTGTGGGCACTACTCTATCACTAGGGTATTTCAAAATTGAAGAGAAGAAAAGAGAAGAAGAGTGGCGGCTATAGAGAATGAATAGGAGGCTCAGGTTTTTCTCTGAAAGGAATAAGATGCATGTCATTATTTCCTAAGCCATCACTATCTATTTATAGTAAGCCATCTAGGTTTAGGTTAGAATTATTTGGCATTAAAATAATGAAAAAATAAATGATAAAAGCCTATAAGAGTGGCCGCCCATATTAGTGGATAATGGGCCTCACTTTTGCAATTTGCTGTTTTTATCATTTTTGTATCTCATTTTCTCAAAAACGCCAATTTTCAAATTCAACCATTTAAATGCCAATTCTAATTATTTAATAACTAAAAATTAATTATTAAATAATATTGTCATTTAATATATTTATTAATTATACATATAAAGTCTCTTAATTAACAAATAAAACCTAGAATCTCTTTTCTTCACAATTTTGCCCTTACTTAGTGAAAATTCATAAAGTAGACATAGTCTAACTTTAGAATTATAATTGATTAATCAAAATCAATTAACTGAGTCTTACAAGCAGTATGTTCTCAACTAGTATGGGGACCACGGGCCTATATAACCGAGCTTCCAATAAGTCGAACTGAATTTACCAAGTAAATTCCCTAACTTATTAATTCCTTATTGAATCCACACTTAGAACTTGGAATTGCACTCTCAGTCATATAGAACGCTTTATATGTTCCACGATATAGATACGCTATTAATTATCCGTTGTTATAATCCTAATTTGATCAATGACCCTCTAATAGATGATCTACATTGAATAGGAACTAAATTACCGTTACACCTTCAACGTATTTTATCCTTAAAACACTTAGCTCCGTATAAATGATATTTCAGTGAAGTGAAATGAGATCTCAACCATTTATCTCTTTTTAGCCAAGCTCAAAGGATATCATCGTTTCACTTCTAAATTCCTATAAAAGTTATAGACTCCATATTTATGTTAGCGCTCCCACTCAATTATACTATCATGTTCCCAAAATGTACGTATCACCCTGGCTGTCAAAAGTAGGCTTAACTAACAAATCAAAGAACATGTATAACACTCTTGAGATCGAACCGAACCATATCAGGATTAAGATCATTTGATCTAGGATCAACAGGTGATATTGAATTGAATAGATATTACGGTAAATTTTAACAAATCTAATCAAAGTTCAATATCGGTCCCTTCTGATGTATACTCCATACATCCGATACTGGTAAACTTTGCCAATGCCCTGGAAAGGACATAACACTTATCCAAGGTGTAAGAATACCTATCGCTGATTATCATGCCAGTCTAAATCCAGTGAACTGACAAATGAGGGAATAAACTTTCGAACATATAATTAAGATTATATTCCACTGTGCTGACAATACTATAATCATTAACAAATTCATATGTTCTAGACTTAAATAGAATTCATACATTATATATAATCATGAAATAAATCATGTGAACCATGCAACATAAAATGTTATTTCTGATCTTTATTAATAAGTAAATCTGATTTTATTGAAATGGGTTTTATTTAGGGCACAAAATAAACTCCCACTTGCACTAATATAAAACAAAATGTGCATTTCAAATAATCTCAACACCTTGATATACAAATCAAGTGTAGTAGTAGTATACTCCTCGTAATAGGATCTGACAAGTTGAATTAACCACAACCTTTTCTTCACCATTACTCTTCCTTAATCACAAAATCCTTGATATTGTGAAATTCCTCTCTATATGTCTACTCTCTTGGGATACTGGATTCTATACTTTTGGCAACTACTTGGTTAATTAGGAAATAACACTAGTAGTTAAGACAAGTTGGAACGGTGCCACAAATGTATAGAACTTTCCTTAGACTGAATAAGTACCATTCCTGCATCTTTAACATTCAGTCTCTCTCTGGTAGACCTAGAGACTTCAGATAGGTTTTTACACTTCTCCAAAATCACTACTCCACCCCCAGAGTAATCACCATCTTATTAGCAGACTTTTTAGCACAAAGGCAAGTCTCGAAATCTGATGTGGTGTAGTCTAAGAGTTTTAAACACACCCTTATCGACTAACATGTAGTTCCTCTTCTTAATCTTAAGATTTACTTGATTGTCTTCCAATGTTCCTCTCCTAGATTAATCTGATACCTACTCATTACTCCCACTCAACAGCAGGTGTCTGGTCTAAGGCATACTAAAGCATATCTGAGACCTCTCACTGTTGATTTAAGGAATTCTTTCATGGCTTTATCTTTTATGGAATAGTTGAGACTTTTCCTTAGATAAATAAAATCTATGTGTAAAAGTTTAGAAGCTACTATAGATTACCATTAGAAAAGAAAATGCTTCAGCATCTTAAAGTAAGCTGCTTGCATTAGAGTAAGTAATTAACCAGGTATACCATAAGCTATAGGTTTAGATAAACTCAAACCTATAATACTAGGAACATGAAGTTTTGTTAAGTCCATTGAATAGACCTACAAACGAAAATTTTCTTTCTTGTCCTTGTAATAGAAAACTTTAGGTTACTCCATGTGAATGGTTTTAACCATAGTTCTCTTGGCTTTCTTCTTAGTTTCTTATTTTTGACAATCCATTACTTGTTTAAACTCACAATGGATTTTAATCACTAGTGTCTTCCAAGTCATAATAAGGTGAGTTCTTAGAAACTCTCCCACTACGACAAGGTACCGTGAATTATGTCAAGACAACAGAGGCAGTGGGATCATCATATATAGAATAAGATGATAGAACACTTTTGGAATCAAAAAAAATATCTCCTTTATTTGCTACTTTATTTTGAGACTTAGTCATTTTCTTAGAAAAGTAGTATTTCTTTAAACAAACACTTTCTAATCTAATGACTATGGGATGGTCCACCCCTAATCACTTAGAATAGCTAACAAGCATGCAAACCATGGTTAACAGTTCTAGCTTTTCGATTAGGTCATCCATGAATATAGTAATGGTTTACACTAAGTATCCAACCATTCTGAAATTGTATTACCATAGAAGGACTTAGGCAACGACTAGTAACTAATCATCAATATGCAAATTGAATTTCTAGGGAGGTAAGTTTGGATATAATTCAAAAATCAACTTAATGATCTTTGAACTGCATATCTACTAACTATTTCTCCACCCCTATCAGTTCGCAAGATCTTTAACCACTTACCTTAATGGTTTTTTCACCATTGCTAGAAATTCATGAAATTTTTCAAACATTTCAAATTTCTTTTGCATAAGGTAAAATCTAGAGTGATTGTTTTAAGAATATAAAGAAAAACTCATATCCACCCCTGAAAGTACATTCATCTGCGAATGAGATGAACTTACTTTCAGTGGATATAGGCATATTAACTCTTTGCAGAGATTGATCTTGTCAAAACCACTATGAACAAGATACCAATGCCATAGATTTAAAAAATGTGGTTGTAGTCTTTTGATGACTTAGGTTTAGTTACATTAAAGAGTTCTTAGAATAGTGCAAGTTGATCCTGGTCACAAAATACTAAACTCATATTCCATACAGTTTGAATCCATTGATAGAAAATGGTTATTAAACACTTGTGAAAGTTAAACTGTATTGTATTAAAAAAAATTATTTGGAATCTAAAATTTAAAGTCAAAGACTTAAATTTATACCAAATATAATGAGCAATTCTTTCTTGGACCACCACTACTAATTTAACTCTAAGTCTGATTTGCCCATACAAGTAGGAGATTTCTAAGATTGAGGATTTATATCATTTTGGGATAGAATTTCGGGAATATAATCATATGCGTCATTTAATTTCTTAAGAGAAAATATAGAATGACATGAAATGATTTATAGACCATTCATCCAATGATATGTTATTGAGCTAATTCGAAATGAATAAGCTAAGAGAAATTAGGATAATTTTGTTTTTTTTTAAATAAGAATCCAACGATGCTTCGATTAGCGAGAGTCAAAGTAATCTTATTTATACAATCTTCTTGTTTCATATTGTAAATACTAGTCTAAGGTGTCATCAATTGATGAACAGCTAGATGTTGCATTTACAATATTTATCTTTCGAGATCTAACACTATTATGTTTGTCTAATGTTGACAATCCATTAGGGATTTATCCCATTAGAACAACAAACCAAGTTAGACCAACAATGAAGATTCAAAATTAAACTACATTTTAATAACAGAAAATAACATGGTTCAATATAAATTCATACACAATTTAGAAATTATTAAACATATAGCAAGTAGGAATGACAAGCGAAAATACTAAAACATACAATCCTAAATAATTTCTAAGGTATTCAACAAACTGATATCAGTGTCCCGCTTAGGCGAGATTCAAAGCTACCATCCATTGAATAAAGTTGTCAGCTCATCTAAAATGATAAACATTCTAGCAACCTTTTATTCGATTAAGATTGGAATCCGCGTTGTCCCGTTTAGGCGAGAGTCAAGGCTATTCTATCTTATGAGCTTCCACTATTATTTCATACTTATGTAAGTCTTATACAGTCGCCACCATTAGGGTGATCAATACTACTATAAAAAACTTACAAAAATACTTATCTTTCGAGATTAAACGGCGCTAACTTGCTAATGAACGTTCCTCCAATAGGGAGGATTACTCACTAAAACTGTAACGTCCCCGCTTCAAGCCTCCATTGGGCCCTTACACCCACGGACTAATGGCTCTTATACACGAGTACGTCACTCTAGCTGCTTCCTGGATTGATGACTGACCCTACAGACCAACACGAGTATTTTCAGCGTGCTTTGTCCTCACTCACACGCATCCTGGGAAAACTTCCCAGGAGGTCACCCATCCTAAAATTACTCCAGGTCAAGCACGCTTAACTATGGAGTTCTTTCGTGATGGGCTACCGAAAAACAAGATGCACCTTGTTGATATAGGTAGTACCAATCAATCCATTTAAGCTCTATTCAACTGTGTAGTGCCATACCTACACAGTCTTAGAATCATCCCACTTGACCTTCCCCAGGCGGTGTGAGATTGTACAGCTTACCCGGTATTTCCCCTTACGGATCACGGGACTACTGACTGTCACAATCACCCCCCCCCCCCTTACGGGGTCCGACGTCCTCGTCGACCACACTTTCGGCTGGGTCAAGGCTCTGATACCATTTGTAACGTTCCCGCTTCAAGCCTCCATTGGGCCCTTACACCCACGGACTAATGGCTCTTATACACGAGTACGTCACTCCGCTTCTGGATTGATAGTGACCTACGGACCGACACGAGTATTTTCGGCGTGCTTTGTCCTCACTCACACGCATCCTGGGAAAACTTCCCAGGAGGTCACCCATCCTAAAATTACTCCAGGTCAAGCACGCTTAACTATGGAGTTCTTTCGTGATGGGCTAGAAAAACAAGATGCACCTTGTTGATATAGGTAGTACCGAATCAATCCATTTAAGCTCTATTCAGCGTGTAGTGCCATACCTACACGGTCTTAGAATCATCCCACTTGACCTTCCCGGGCGGTGTGGGATTGTACAGCTTACCCGGTATTTCCCCTTACGGATCACGGGACTACTGACTGTCACAATATTGTGACAGTCAGTAGTCCCGTGATCCGTAAGGGGAAATACCGGGTAAGCTGTACAATCTCACACCGCCTGGGGAAGGTCAAGTGGGATGATTCTAAGACTGTGTAGGTATGGCACTACACAGTTGAATAGAGCTTAAATGGATTGATTGGTACTACCTATATCAACAAGGTGCATCTTGTTTTTCGGTAGCCCATCTCGAAAGAACTCCACAGTTAAGCGTGCTTGGCCTTGGAGCAATTTCAAGGATGGGTGACCTCCTGGGAAGTTTTCCCAGGATGCGTGTGAGTGAGGACAAAGCACGCTGAAAACACTCGTGTCTGCAGGTCCGCCATCAATCCAGAAGCGCAGAGTGGCGTACCCGTGTATAAGAGCCATTAGTCCGTGGGTGTAAGGGCCCAATGGAGGCTTGAAGCGGGGACGTTACAAAAACAATAGCTATGTAAAACCAACAATGTAGATCGAATATCCTAATAATAATAAAGCTCATTATTTAAAGTGTATTTTCTTCTATTATTTATTTTAATCAATTTATTTTAAATTTATATTTATTTAATTAAAATTTCCAATTTAGAATGCAAAATTCTAAATATAAATTTTAATTTAATATTTATAAATTATACTTAGATGGATATGAAAATAACATGAATTATTTCCATCTTAGTAATAATTTCCAATAAATATTTAGAAAAATATTCAATTTAAGTTGTTTCAAAAATTAATTTAAATTAATTTACAACTCAAATTTAATTTTCTATAAATATATATTGCATTTTGAAAAATTGAAGTATATATAAGAATACATTTTTCGAAAAATGCTTGTTAAAATAAAATAATAATAAATCCTAGAAAAAATTATTCTAATTTTTTGTTGGCCCAAAATTAATTAATAAAATTAATTTACAACAAAAATATAATTTTCCTATTTAATTAAATATTAAAGAAAAATTTCAAATATTTAAGTATCATGATGAAAATCAACTTAAATATTAATTTTCTATTTAATTAAATACACTAGAAAAATACTTCAAGCAAAATAGATAATAACTATCTAGACTTTCATTGACTAATTAATTCATTTTCTAATTATAATATATTTTAGTTCATTTATTTTAATTAATCATTAAATGAGAAAATCATTGATTTAAGTTGGTCCAAAAAAAATAATTTTCAACTTTAATCTATTTTTCATATAAAATTCAAAATTTCTGCATTAAAGAAATGTAATTTCTAAATTGTGGGAAAAATATTAATAAAATAAAATAAAATATATTTTGAAAATTATTCAAATTTAAGCTGTTATGAAATTTTAGAGAAAATTTCTAACTTAAAATAATTTTCTATTTAATTAAATATCATGAAAATAACAACATTTAAGTATCATGATGAAAATCAACTTAGATATTGAATTTTTAATTTAATTAAATGTATTTAATTCAAGAAATAAATAATTAAGTATATAGGAGACTTAATTAGTAATTCTAGTTTAATACTAGGAAAACTATACTTAACTTAGATTGTACCAAAATTAATTATTAAACAATTAATTTCACAATCTATGATATTTTCCTAATTAAATATTAGAAAATATAATTAGTACTAGAAATAACTATCTAGAATATATATCATTAACTAAGTGTTTTTCTAAAATTAACTTTAAAATATTAAATGAAAAATAAATTTCATATATTTTGAAAGTTAATTATGTTGCTAATTCAATTTTAATTAATATAATTAACCTAATACAATTATTTAAATAAGGCAAATGGGCCTTCACAATTGGGGTAGTTTATGTGAGCGGGAGCTGGGTTCAGTATGTCGTACCCACTTCTATTGGCCCCCAACTCTCACACAAGGCCCAAAAGAGAGAAATTTAACCTTTAAATAAACAATTGTTATTAATTGAATAAGCCCAAATCTAATTGGGCCTCAATAAAATTAATTATGTCAAATTTTATTTTAGCAACCTAGTCCATTTACTTAGTAAAAACTTAAATGGGCTTCCTATATGCATCTAAGTCTAATAGCAAACATATAGGCTCACACAGGTCAAATGATTTGGATGAGCCCTATCATGTCACTAGGTTTACACAGATGAAAGAAGTACAAAATTTACCTGTTACAAATTATTTATAAGATCTATTGACAATTGGACTATGATTAAAATCAGATCATTGGATCTGTCAACAAGTTAATCATAGCAATTTAGATCAAATAAATAATAGGTTTGTTAATTTTTTTTTTGAATAAACAATATAAAATTAAACAAACATTGTCCATGTAACAAATGTGAAATAAGATATTAATATAATTAAATTATTATTCTTAAACTAACCAACTAAATTTTGAAAATTTAGGGTTGTTAAAACAAACCTTAAAAAATCTCAAAATTTAAATTCAAAAAAAAAAAATGAAAAATAATTTTAAAATTTCTAGGTTTATTTGAATTATTTTTATCAAATTAAATTAAATATTAAATAAGATCAATGATTTGAAAAAAAAATCTTCAATATCACTTTCAAATCTTATAATTTAATAAAATTAAAATAATATAATAAACCAATTTTAAAATAGATATGGTTAGATAGTTATTATTTTAAGAATAAAAATAATAAATAAATAATAATTATCATAATTATTTGTCAAAATATCTTAAATTAAGCAATATTCAAATTTGTACAAAAATATTTAAGTTATTTAAATATTTAAAATATAATTTATAAATATCTAATAAGTAAAATGATATAAAATAGTAAAATATCATTTTTAAACTTATAATTTATAAATGATTAAATATTTAACAAAATAACAAACTTTTGAATTTGAAATATTATGGTTAAAATATCTATAAAAATATCTAGGTTAATTTCAAATTTATTAATTATTTAATTTGTCATATAAGATAATATTTATATATAAAAAAGATAAAGTTATCTTTTAATTGAAAATATGATAAATATCAAAATATCTAATCTTATAATTAAATAATATGTAAATATTAAAGAAATTAACCAATTTTTAAATCAAACAATAATTTAAAAAATAAAATTATCAATTTTTAAATTTAAACCTCAAAATATCATGATTAATAATAATTTATTGAAAAATAAACATTATTAATTTAAAATATGATATTTAAGTTCAAATATATTTAAAAATAATTTTATTTTAAAATTGGGTTTTGAAAATGGAAAAAATGAATTCTTGGGAAAAATCCCATGAAAATCGCAAAATTGGTGGTGGCTGTCAGGACAGGCTGCATGGAGCAGCCCAAGAGGCTGCAAATCATGTCTACGTGCGCGCAATAAGGGGAGGACGCCGAGGATTCTCGGCGGATGCAGGATGCAGCTCGGCGGACGTGTAGGGTCCAGGGGCCAGGCGCACGGGTTCAGAAAATGCTTCTCCGAGGCACACGCGCACGTACGGCTTCCATGTCCGAAGCACCTAGTGCACTCGTGCACCTAGCTTCGACAGCCATGGTTTCCAATCTTCCAAAATTCATAACTTTCTCAATTTTTATCGGAATTAAGTTCCGTAAAAACGAAAATTGCTTAATTTTTCACAAGGAATCCAAATAAAATATTTTCAAAAATAGAAAAAATAGTTTTCATGGAAAAAAAGGTTCTGTACAACACATACATTCATTAATTAACACATAAATCACATGAAACCATCCAAATCAACACATAACATCGTTTTAATTCATATTTTATGAAAGTAAATCATTACCATGGCTCTGAGGCCAGTTGTTGGAAATATTTTACCAGAATCAAGATTTACTACCATGTATGTTTCATTAACATCCTAATATGAATTCTAAAACAATGAGATAAACACATATAAAGTTTAGGAAACCTTACATTGGGTGCAGCGGAATATAATGCCTCCTTCCGTTCAGATCTCTAGCCCTTGATTCCTTTTTGTAGCAGAACATAATCAACATCTGAACCTGGATCTCTTTTCCTCCTTCCTTTAATGCTGATTCTCCTTCTTTTTGATTGGATTCTTCACCATCTTCCACACTATGATTGAGATACCACTTGATGTGTGTGGGCACTACTCTATCACTAGGGTATTTTGAAATTGAAGAGAAGAAAAAAGAAGAAGAGTGGCGGCTATAGAGAATGAATAGGAGGCTCAGGTTTTTCTCTGAAAGGAATAAGATGCATGTCATTATTTCCTAAGCCATCACTATCTATTTATAGTAAGCCATCTAGGTTTAGGTTAGAATTATTTGGCATTAAAATAATGAAAAAATAAATGATAAAAGCCTATAAGAGTGACCGGCCATATTAGTTGATAATGGGCCTCACTTTTGCAATTTGCTGTTTTTATCATTTCTGTATCTCATTTTCTCAAAAACGCCAATTTTCAAATTCAACCATTTAAATACCAATTCTAATTATTTAATACCTAAAATTTAATTATTAAATAATATTTTCATTTAATATATTTACTAATTAGACATATAAAGTCTCTTAATTAACAAATAAAATCTAGAATCTCTTTTCTTCACAATTTTGCCTTTACTTAGGGAAAATTCATAAAGTAGACATAGTCTAACTTTAGAATTATAATTGATTAATCAAAATCAATTAACTGAGTCTTACAAGCAGTATGGTCTCAACTAGTATGGGGACCACGGGCCTATATAACCGAGCTTCCAATAAGTCGAATCGCATTTACCAAGTAAATTCGCTAACTTATTAATTTCTTATTGAATCCACACTTAGAACGTGGAATCGCACTCTCAGTCATATAGAACGCTCTATATGTTCCACGATATAGATACGCTATTAATTATCCATTGTTATAATCCTAATTTGATCAATGACCCTCTGATAGATGATCTACATTGAATAGGAACTAAATTACCGTTACACGTTCAATGTATTTTATCCTTAAAACACTTAGCTCCGTATAAATAATATTTCAGCGAAGTGAAATGAGATCTCAACCATTTATCTTTGTTTAGCCAATCTCGAAGGATATCATCGTTTCACTTCTAAATTCCTATAGAAGTTATAGACTCCATATTTATGTTAGCGCTCCCACTCAATTATACTATCATGTTCCCAAAATGTACGTATCACCCTGACTGTCAAAAGTAGGCTTAACTAACAAATCAAAGAACATGTATAATACTCTTGAGATCGAACCTAACCATATCAAGACTAAGATCATTTGATCTAGGATCAACAGGTGATATTGAATTGAATAGATATTACGGTAAATTTTAACAAATCTAATCAAAGTTCAATATCGGTCCCTTCTGATGTATACTCCATACATCTGATACTGGTAAACTTTGCCAATACCCTGGAAAGGACATAACACTTATCCAAGGTGTAAGAATACCTATCGCTGATTATCATGGCAGTCTAAATCCATTGAACTGACAAATTAGGGAATAAACTTTCGAACATATAATTAAGATTATATTCCACTGTGCTGACAATACTATAATCATTGACAAATTCATATGTTCTGGACTTAAATAGAATTCATACATTATATATATATAATCATGAAATAAATCATGTGAACCATGCAACATAAAATGTTATTTCTGATCTTTATTAATAAGTAAATCTGATTTTATTGAAATGGGTTTTATTTAGGGCACAAAACCCAACAGTTTCTCAGGCCGTTGCAGTTCGAGCGGTGCCAACAGAACAACCTGTTGTTGGCAACCGTATGGAACCGTTGTACGAAAGGTTCCAAAAGCAAGCACCTCCAGTGTTTTTGGGAGGTCCTGATGTGATGAAGGTTGAGCTGTGGCTTACAGTGATTGAACGTATTCTCAACTTTATGGGAGTGGTTGGTAATGATCGGGTGACCTGCGTCACTTTTCAGTTCCAGGAGGACGCTCTCGTGTGGTGGGAGTTGATAACCCTCACTCGGGATGTCAGTTATTACATGGGAAGATTATATTCAAGGAGTTGTTTAACTCTAAATACTATAATGAAGCAGTCCGCAGTGCTAAGCGGAAAGAGTTCACTGAGTTGGTGAAAACCGAGGGGATGTCGGTTACTGAGTATACTACAAAGTTTGATCGTCTGGCCAAGCTTGTCGTGGGTTTCGTGCCAACTGACTTTAGCAAGAAAGAGAAGTATTTGGCCGGTTTGAATGTGAAGATCAGGCATAATCTGGTGATAACCACCAATGAAGCAACCACATAACATATTATCACAAATTAATTATAAAAACACACAAAAACATATCAAATTACAATAAAGTTAATAAATTCAAAAAATAATTAAAAACTTCACAAATTAATTAAAAACTTAAGAACTAAACCAATTTTAGTTTAAAAAAAATGTGAAAATAACTCTAATTTCTAGAGTTATCACAAGGCTAAATAGAGATAAATGATCCAACACTCATTTTAGTGATTATATTAGTTCACTAAAATATCATTTATGGGTGGCCAACTGTTTTAAGGATAAAATACATTGAAAGAGTGTAATGGTAATTTTGTGCCTGTGCAATGTAGATCATCTATAGAGGATCACTGATTATTAGGATTATAACAATGGATAATTAATAGCATATCTATATCGTGGAACATATAGAGCGTTCTATGTAACTGAGAGTGCAATTCCAAGTTCTATGGTGGATGCAATGAGGAATTAATAAGTTAGTGGATTTACTTTGTAAATTCTAGATCTGCTTATTGGAAGCTCAGTTATAAAGGCCCATGGTCCCCATACTAGTTGAGACAAACTTCTTGTAAGACTCAGTTAATTAATTTTAGTTAATCAATTATAATTCTAAAATTAGACTATGTCTAGTTTATGAATTTTTCACTAAGATATGGCTTTATTGTGAAGAAATAGTATTTTAGGGTTTATTTTTAATTAAGAGACTTTATAGAGTCTAATTAATAAATATTATAAATGACAATTTTATTTGATAGTTATTTTAATTATTAAATAAATATTTTTGGCATTTATAGGGTTGAAAGTTCAAAAAGTGGCATTTATGAAAAATAGATAAAATAGTTGAGCAAAATGACAAAGCCCAAACTATTGTAGGGCCCATTATGTGGTCCACCATTAGGTGGGATTCTTACTCTAATTTTATCAATTTTTTATTCCTAATAATTCAACCCTAACCCTATTGAAGAATAGTATAAAAGGAAGGCTATGGTCTCATTACCCAACTAATGCCTCCAAAGCTAAAAACCTAGTTTTTTGATGAGACCTCTTCCTTCTTCTTCCTCTTCAATTTCGAAACACTATAGCCTATCTTCAAAAATATTTTCAAGCCTTAGTGATTGAGTAAGTGCCCACACACATCAAGTTGGTCCTCAATCATAGTGTGTAAGAGTGTGAAGAATCCAAATTCAAGAGAAGGAGAATCAGACTCAGATCTTGGTGATACTTTGCTACAGAAAGGATACAAGGGTTAGATATCTGAGTGGAAGGAGTCATTTAATTCCGTTGCACCCACTGTAAGGTTTCTCAAACTTTATGTGTGTTTATTTACATTGTTTAAGAAATTCATATTTAGGATGTTAAACAACATACATGGTAGTAAATCTAGATCCTGGTAAAATATATTCCAACACTAACTTGCACAAAATTGTTAGTGTAAAGACCGCTTAGTTTAATTTGGAAATTAGCAGTTAATCATGTTTAATTATGAAATTATTTATAGCTATTTAAATAATTTATTTTACTGTTATTATTGAATTCAGAAATGCATTTTTATGTCATGTAGTAGTTTGCATAATTTTGCATTCCGGTGCCCGATATTTTGGAACCCAGTGTTTGGCTCAGTAGAAATCACAACTTAGTATGTTAGTAGTTTGGGACGGGTTATTAGACATTGGGAATGTCGGGAATGGCCGGGAATTTAGAATTTCCCAAAAATACCCCTTTAGAGTTATTTATGTGATTTTGGTGTGGAGGGGCAAAATGGTCTTTTTGCCCCAATGATATTTTGTCTTTTTGTGATTTTGTTAAATGAAAAATAAATGTTTAATTATGCTTTATTTGGCTGAAAGTAAGTGTAATATGCCTTAAAATTCATTTTCTTTTCACATTTTCAACACTTAGTCAAAAATAGAAAAATTTCAAAATCACACACTCTCTCTTTTCCTCTCTCTCTCTCGGCTGGTTGTGGGTGTGCAAGGGCTGGATTTTTCTTTGGTGATTCAAGCTTTGTTTGCAAAACTCTAGTGATCTCTTGATTGTGGTATGTGATTTTTAGCTTTCTTCCCTTAATTTCTTAGAAAAAGTTTGAAAAGTTGATGATGCATGCATGAGTTTTGGCTGTTGTTGCTGCTGTATTTTGTGGTTATTTTCTGAGGTTTAAAGCATGATTATTAGATGTTAATTAAGCTACTTGTGGAGTATGATTCTTAGGTTGAGCATGCTAGAGTTTTCTTATGCAAAAGTTTGGTTTTCAACATGAAAATTGGTTAATCTGTTGCTGTGATGTTGTTGAAGTTTATGGTTGTTTTCAGAAGCTATTCTAAGCATGTTTAAGTAAGTTTAGATGGATTTGATTGCATGCTAGCTAGGTTTGCTCAAGTTTGAGTTTAGAACTCAAAGCTTGAGCTCTAATGGTGAATTTTGATTATGTGCAATCTGGGTGGTTTTGATGCCTTAGAAATGTTCTAGGGGTTATATGGAATAGGTCTGGAAGGTTTGAGATGATTTGGAGTTGATTTGAGCAAGATATGAATTTTTGATTGTTGCTGCCTGCGAGGAACCGGAATTCCGGTTGTGCATCCGGAATTCCGGATGGGGTTCTGAATTTTCCCAGAACCGTAATTCCGGTTGGGCAACCCGTCTACCAGTTGGGGAAAATTCAGGGACCCTAGTTTTCCTCGTTTTTATGTTTATGGGGGTATTGCCATGCTTTTTATCGATAGGGAAACTTTTAGTTCCTAGTTTAATTCCCCGGGAAGTGATTTAGCGTATCGCTTATAGTGTTGTGATTTTTATGGTTTAGGAGCCTGTAATCTGCCGCGCAGTTAAAGTTCCAGTCAGGTTGACCGGCACACCTGAATTCGAAATCCAGGTAAGATTAGTATAACAGTATGCATATGTAGATTACATGTTTCGCGTGCATGTAGGAAGCCTGTTAGATTACATTAGTTATGTATGTTGGCTTCGAACCATCCAACCCTGTCACGTCGGTATAGGCTGGAGTATGACCAGCAGTCGGAGTATGACCGGTTCGACCGATCAGGCTGACACTTGGTTGGTGGTTCCGTACTATTGACGTATCCCGTCGCACAGCCGGAGTATGACCGGCGGCCGGAGTATGACCGGTTCGACCGATCGGTGGATATAGTAACACGTCGGTACAGCCGGAGTATGACCCACTGGAGTATGACCAAGAATGGAGTATGACCGGTTCGACCGATCAGGCTGTTACGTGTCAATAGTACCGTCCCTATGAACGTTCAGAACTCAGTACCGTGTTGGACACGGCAGTAGTGAATCAGTACCGTGTTGGACACGGCAGCACTGGGACTCAGTATCGTGTTGGACACGGCAGTTAGGGTTATGATCAGGGGTATGGGCGTCTGATCATGACCGGGATTTATGTATGAGTATTATTATGCTTTTCTTACTGAGTCTGTCGACTCACAGTTCTACGTTTATGTGTAGGTAAAGGCAAGGCTAAAGCTGATGGACCGTGAACGAGCTTGTGAAGATTGTACATGTCGGGGCGGTTAGGCCTGGAGAGTACGATCCTGGGACAGCGGGGCTGATTTTGTAACTAGTCGCTAGGCGACATTTATTTTGTATAAACAGTTAAATTTTTGTAAATGATTTTGTAATCGGGATCCCGAATCTTTTTGTAATTATATTTTACAAGTTTAATTAAAAAGCAAAAATTTTAATTAATCACGTTTTCCATAAACCTCGTTGATTAGCAACGAGCTGCACAGCATGTTTAAAAATCACGTAATACGCCTATGTTAGTTAGGGTGTTACAGTTAGAATATTTGTTTGCATGTTTTCAGATCACAAACATTCAATATTTTTGAACAAATTTATTTGAAATACACAAACAACATAATAATTTTGCCCTTGATTTCTTTTTTCAAGTACTTACAGATACTTGCTAAGATAATAATTGTAACAACAAATGAAAATCATGGGGATTTAAGTCCAAAGATCTTTCCGTTATCAAAATTAATATTTTTATCAATGTTTGCAGTAAAACCACCAATACACTATACAAACTTGGTAAAATTGCAAAATTCAAGTCGTTCTTGAACACTAATTGTGTAACTACTTGGTAGGTTCTTTCAATTTTCATTTTGGTCTTCATACAATAATAATTGAAGTCGTATTTGCAAGTCTTACAAATCCAGTATCGCTTTCTTTGTATCTTTTGACTTCCACTGAATAATTAGAAGGATACTTAATAAATTCTCACACACAAGTTTTTTTTTTATGTGCATTACATCGAGATAATGTCATAAGGACAAATTTTTTCAATACTCAAATTCAAAAAATAATACTCTTTTTTGACAAGTTTAGTTTGTGAGAAAAATGATTCTATTTGACACCCCTGAATTTTTTGTGTATTCTAGGCAAACGAAATTGAATTTGCTCCAGTTGTGCTAAAATATCAACCCCCGTCAATACCGGTGGTGGTGCACTCTTCTCAATCTTCCCATCATATGTTATTCTTCTACTTCTAGGGTCGTTCATTTCCCGAAAATGTCTCTGGTAAAACTTTTCTATTCCCTGCTAAAACCTTTTCACATACAAGAATTTTCCCACTATTTTTTTGGACCTTGTGTCGGTACATAGGTGCGTCGAAATAGTATATATGTTCGGTTTTGTGCTCTTAATAAAAATTATTTTAATATAATCAGATTTACTAATTAATATAAGATCATAATTCGCTTTTATGTTGCATGTTTCACATGATTTATTTCATGATTATGTTTAATGTATAAATTCTATTAAGTCTAGAACATATATATATTTGTTCATGATTATAGTGTCATCAGCACAGTAGAATATAATCATGATTATATGTTTAAAAGTTTAATTCCCATGATTTGTAAATTCGCTAGATTTAGACTGACATGATAATCAGCGATAACGTATACTTACACCTTGGATAAGTGTTATGTCTTTCTAGGGCATTGGCAAAGTTTATCAGTACTGAATGTATGGAGCATATATTGGAAGGGGCCGATATTGATCTTGGATAAGATATCATAAACTTACCGTTATATCTTTATAAGTCAATATCAATGGTTGATCTTAGGTCTATGGATCTTAATCCTGATATGGTTAGGTTCAACTTAGTTGTATTATTTATGTTCTTCAAGTTGTTTGTGGAAGCTAACTTTTAGTTCTGGCGGATATTTACATCTTGAGAACATGGTAGTTCAATTGAGTGGGAGCACTGATCATAGATACGGAATCTATAGCTTCCATAAGTATTTACAAGTGAAACGATGATTTTTTTTGAGCTTGGCTTGATAGAGATAATTGATTGAGATCTCATTTATCTCTTTTCGACGTAGATCATCTATACAAGATCTTTGACTATTAGGATTGTAACAATGGATAATCACACCATATCTATATCGTGGTACATATAGAGCATTCTATATAATTGAGGGAGTATTCAATTCCAAATCTTTAGTGGCGCAAGGCGGAATTAATAAATTAGGGAATTTATTCGGTGAATTCTAGATTTACATATTGAAAGCTTGGTTATATAGGCCCATGGTCCCCTCACTAGTTGAGATAATACTGCTTGCAAACTCAGTTAATTGATTTTAATTAAGCAATTATAATTCTAAAATTAGACGATGTCTTATTTATGAATTTTCACTAAGCAAGGGCTTAATTGTGAAGAAAAGAGGTTTTGGGATCAATTTGTTAATTAAGAGACTTTGTATGATCTAATTAATAAATTACATAAATGACAATTTTATTTGATAATGAATTATAATTACTAAATAAATAGTTTTGGCATTTATAGGATTGAATTGGAAAATATAGTATTATTGAAAGAAGAATTAGTAGTTGTAATAAAGTGGCAAAACTGTAACTAGAGAATGGTCTTATTATAGTGTACGACCATGAAGTTTATTTTGCCCAATATTTTATTCTCTTTTAATCCATATAATTCAGCCCTAAGCCCTAGTTAAAACATTATAAAAGTAACATGTTGCTCTCACTCATCCACTTGATGCCTTCAACCAAATCAAACCTAGTTTTCTATATCAGACAACTAGTAGATGAGAGAGTTCCTTCCTTAGTGATTTCAGCCTCCTTTATTGTTCTTCACCGTTCGAACCCTTCATTGAGTGCCATGCCCACGCATAGCAAGTCAAGTACTCAATCATAGTGAGTAAGAAAGTTGTAACCAAACCCGCAGGAGAGAAAGAGATCCAGGTTCAGATTTGATAATGCTCTGCGAAAGAAAGGAATCAAGGGCTAAAGTTCTTGAACATAAGGAGTCATTATATTCTGTTGCAATCAATATAAGGTTTTCTTAAATTCTTATGTGTTTATTTCATTGTTTTAGAGAATTCATATTTAGGATGTTAATCAACATACTTGTTAGTAAATCTACATCTTGGTAAAATATTCCCAACAATATAAACCCCTAAATTGATTTGCACCATTTGATGGTTCCCTCTAAAAATTTGGCTAGAAAAATTATTGAATTGCACAGGTAAAGAGGAGTTTCACCAGTGCAAATTTGTACCTGCAAAAACGTTACTTGATTAAATTGGGGCATGGAAGCCCCCTCTTTGGTCGAAAAATTTTATCGATGCATTAACACAAATGCATCGGTAAATGTGACATTTCTTTTAGTGTGTGCCAAAGCACAGACTTCTTCATCATGATCTAGAGCTTGGACATATCTTCTAATTACTCATTGCGGGATTTTCCCCTAGGTGGGCTCCTCCAGAGATTAATGGTATTCTCTCGTCGCCCTTGGAGAATAATTGAGATTTCCAAGGGTGTTGTTGACTATTGCCCTAGAGCCACTCCTGGCTAGATTGAAACTCCAAGGTTGCTTCGTATGTGGAGCATGCATTGTAGGAGATGTTGGCCTTAGAGGTACCCAAATCCATTGGTGTAAATAACCTAATTTAAAAAGACTCTTGATCTCAACTTGTATAGCAATTTACACTCACCAGCAATGTCCCCAATATCTTTATGGTATTCTTACTCTCCTAGCCTTATCTTTGAACAAAGGAGGAGATTTCTTGTAATGGACTTATGTGTGGGTGGTAGGGAATACATTCTCATGAATTTTAATGAGCTCCATATATTATGTGTATTGAGGATCATATCCTCTTTCCTTTTTTGTTTCCAGCTTTGGTGCTACCCTACCTAGAACATTTTTCCTTCAATAGTTGCTCACTTATTGGATCATGCTGGCACTAGACATTGTTGATTAAGTTGGATACTGGTTGTGGCCTCTAAGAGATACACTGAAACCAGTTGGCATTCCTCCATAGTCCATATCTGGACAACGTTTGTGGCATACCAGACTATGAGACTCCATAAACCCTAAGTGTAGAAGCGTAGGAGACAAATATTTGTAAATATACTCCCTGAAATCCTTATGGTTGGAGTATTTGAGAGGGTGTTAGATACTGACTCACGAGGTATGGCATCTCATAGAACCTTGTGTCAAAAGATAATTATGAGGGGCCATGTAATTGTACCCTCAATAAGTAACATTTTGAGCCTCTTCCATATTTATAAAATTTAGGGCCTCTTTTGGATTTCATCTAGGTTTTTGGAATCATTATCGTTAATGACCCATTTTGTATTAGTGTCCAAATTATTATTTAACAGATTTAGGGTTTAAAATTATATTTAGTCTTAGATGGTGTACATTTAGCTACAAGTAGAGGCGCGATCTAGTACATTTCGTGAAAGAAAAAAATGTATACTTCATTAATTCCTTGATTATATGTGTACAAATTATATATTTATATATATTGAGGAATGCTACTGAAGTTAATTTGAATTGCATTCTATTTCAGAATCTTCATCAAATACATGACATGTTATATTAGGCTCATTATTTTTGGTAGGTATGCTTTTATTTGTAATGCTTAGAAAAGTGATAGCTTAATTTTGTTTTTATGACAATGCACATTGTACCTAAATAGACATTTAGTTTACTTGTCTTTTAAAAAGTTTAAAATAATTTATAGTGTTGAATCTGGGTTCAAACATTCAGTTGAAATTATGCAAAAAAAAAAAAAAAGTTAAATTGCTCTGTTTCCTCTGTTTCCTGCTCTCTCAGCTCTCGAGCTGGCGCCATGGAAAAAATGAGGTCCAAGAATCATGGGAAGCAGCCATCTGCATCAAAGATTACCAAGCCTTCAAAGAAACGTTGACCGTCTTCGTCTGGAGATGTCAAGAAAACTAAATCGATGGATGCAATTCTAGGAATTGAGCCCATCAATTTCACAGATGAGGAAGATAACCTACCCGAACCAGATACTAAAGCCTTCCAAGCTCTTTCACCTCGATCATATCTTCGCAAGCTGCAGCAGCAAGACGATGTTCGAACTGATTTTGCTCACTTCCTAGAAGCTAATAAACATTGCAGTAGGGATATCTCTCAAGGTAATACCCTTGTTCCTCCCATACTTCGATCAGGCTTAGTAGTTTGAAGTTTAAATTTTTCATTCCAGAATGTTGAAAAAGCTGATACTGAGAAGTAAGTGTGAAGATTACAATGGATGATATTGAGGAAGAGGTTTCTTCCTAGAATGCTGCTATATAGTATGCTATGTTTTGGGTGCCAATCCACCACTGGAGGTTCTCGAAGGGTTTGCTAGGCGAATCTGGAAGGAGAAGGTTGATAGGATTGGATTCATATCGTACGACATATTCTTGATTAGGTTTTCTTCTATTGAAGATAGGGATAATGTCCTTAATAGAGGTACACCTTCTTCAACAAGAGACCTGTGATTATGAAGGCATGGGATCCGGATACTAATTTCAAGAAAGGGGATATTTGTAAGGTTCCTATCTGGATTCAAATTGAAAGTTTGGAACTGAAATATTGGGGCCAAAACACCTTGTTTAAGATTTTAGGGCAGATTGGAGACCCTATAATGGTAGATGAAGTCACCAAACAAAGGCAGAAACTTAATTTCCCCAAAATACTCATTGAAGTCTCTATGAAACAAGACCTGCCAGTGAAAATCTAATTTGAAGATGAGCACGGTTACATTGTATCAGTAGGAGTTGAGTATGAATGAAAACCCACCATTTGCAAAAATTGTAATGGTTTGGGTCATAACACTGATGAATGCAGGAAAAAATCGAGTACTCAGAATCAACAATGGGTTGTGAAAGATAAGAAAGAAGAATTGGAAAAAGAAGCTGTTGTGAATTCAGATGGGTTTCAACCAGTTACCAAAGGTTGGAAAGCAAAGGGGAAAATTCAGCAAGGAAGTACTAGCACCGAGAATACTTTTGAGATATTGCAAGAACAAATAGAACAAGAGTAGAATGTGGAAAGAAAATCAGATGCACAAGGGGCAGATCGAGCTATATAAGACAGGATGAGGGGGAGTGCCTCCTCTTCAAAATGGATAGATTACTATTATGGAATGTCTGAGGAGCCAACAACCATCGTAAACAAAGTTTGATCAAGCAATTGATTCACTCTCCAAATGTTGGTCTTGTTAGGCTTCTTGAGACAAGAGTCAAGGCTTCAAAACTTGGAACCTTGTACTCTAATGTTTTTAATGGGTGGTGTTTTACTAGTAACATTGTTGGGCATAAAGGAGGAAGAATGGTAGTAGCTTGGAATCCTGATACCTTCTGCATCAACATAATCAAGTGAACAAATCAATTAATTGATCTTCAAGTTGCCACTTTGGATGGTAAGAATTTTCTTGTTACATTTGTTTATGCCTTTGATGATGAGGAAGGTAGAAAGGAATTATGGAAAGATTTGAACTCTATTACAACACAAGATGCTTAGGTAGTATTGGGAGACTTTAATGACATTTTAAAGCAAGAATAAAGGGTTGGAAGTAGGGTAAAAAATCACAGTTCTCATGCTTTTAGGGACTGTATTTCTTGCTGTTAGTTGGAGGATATCAAAAGAAGTGGTAAGTTTTTTACATGGTGTAACAATCAGCAAGGGGGAAATGTATTTACTCTAAATTGGACAGGGTTATGGCTAATGCAAAGTGGGTGGAATCCTTCCCAGGTGCTGAAGCTATATTCTTAAATGAAGGAGCATTCGATCACTTTCTTGCTCTAGTGAATTTTCATTAGTTAGCTCACAATGGGAAAAAGCCTTTTCGCTACTTCAATATGTGGATCTCACACCCAGAATATGCAAGCAGATTACGACAAATTTGGGAGAACCATTATAATTGTGCAATGATGTACCAAATTGTTACCAAACTCAAAGCCTTAAAGGCTGTCTTTAAGAAGATTAATCAAGAGGGCTTTACTGATTTACAATCAGCAGTAATTCAAGCAAAAAGTATTCTAGACAGATGCGAGAATAAGTTGCTCCGGAACCCTTTAACCAGCTCCTGCAACTCGAAGAACTTGAAGCCAGGAACACTTTCACACAAGCACATAAGAACTATCAATTATTTCTTCATCAAAAAGCAAAAACTAGTTGGATAAGAGATGGCGATGATAACACCGCGGTATTACATGCAAATCTCAAAGCTAGAAACAGCCAAAATAGAATCCTATCCATTGTGGATACTTAAGGAACCAGAGTAGATGACCCGACCAAGATCACTGAAGTATTTCTTGCCTATTATAAGCAGTTGCTTGGTACAAGAATGACAAATAGAAGGAAGGTAATAGATCAAGTACTTAATAATGGGCCCACTGTTACAATGCAACAAAGTGTATCTCTTTTGGCTCCTATTTCAGATGAAGAGATCAAAAAAGCCATGTTTGCTATTCCTAAAACTAAAGCATCTGGTCTAGATGGCTACTCCAGTTTTTTCTTTCAAGACAACTGGGAAATACTTGGCGGTGACATTTGTGAAGCAGTGAGATCTTTTCTTCACTCTGAGAAGATTCCTAAGGAGATCAATTCCACCACTCTTACTATCATTCCTAAAGTGAGATGTCCAAACACACCAATTGACTTTAGACCAATTGCATGCTGCAATGTGATCTATAAAGTAGCCACTAAAGTGATTCACTCTAGACTCAAGGATATCCTTCCAAATATTGTGGCTCAAAACCAGGGTAGATTTGTTAAAGGAAGGTTCATTGCCCATAACATAATGATCTACCAAGTCTTGGTCAGACATTATGGGAGGAGGTCACCAAAGGGTAATTGCATGATCAAACTTGATTTGTAAAAAGCCTATGATACAGTTGAGTGGGATTTCATTGAAGAGGTTGTAAGGGGGCTACTATTTCCTGAAAAGTTCATTACTCTTGTAATGAATTGTGTCAGAACTCCAAAATTCTCTCTTTTTTTTTCAATGGATCCCTTCATGGTTTCTTTGAATCCAAGAGAGGATTAAGACAAGGTGATCCCCTATCACCACTATTATTTGTCATTGGCATGGAATACTTGACCCGAATTATGAAAAAAGTAGGAAACAAAAGTGATTTTGCTTTTCACGAGAGATGTGAAGCCTTGAAACTCAATCATCTTAGCTTTCCAGATGATGTACTACTTTTTTGCAGAGGTGAATACAAAAGAATCATTCTTTTACTCCAAGGATTGAAGCTTTTTTGAGCCACATCAGGATTGCAACCCAATAAAACAAAGTCTGCAATTTATTGCAGCAACATGGCTAATTCTGATGTTACTGGAGTGCTGGAGGCATCATGTTTTTTAAGCAACAAACACCATTCAGATACCTTGGTATCCCCACATGCACCAAGAAGATATCGAGACAGGAGTGCACTGTTTTGATAGAAAAAATGAAAGTAAGAATTCGGTCTTGGAGCACTAGGAACATTTCTTTTGGTTGAAGGGTTGTTCTCATTAACTCAGTTTTAACAGCAATACACTCTTACTGGTGCCAGATTCTTAAGCTTCCAAAGAAGGTAATTCATGAGATTGAAGCTATTTGTCGAGCTTTCCTTTTGAAAGGTCAATATATGATATAGGGAGCTGGATTATTGGCATGGGAAAATGTATGCCAACCAAAGATAGCAGGGGGCTCGTGTTGGGTTTTGTGCCCTAAATAAAACCCATTTCAATATAATCAGATTTACTTATTAATAAATATCAGAAATAACATTTTATGTGGCATGGTTCAAATGATTTATTTTATGATTATATATATAATGTATAAATTCCATTTAAGTCCAAAACATATGAATTTGTTAAAGATTATAGTGTTGTCAGCACAGTGGAATATAATCTCAATTATATGTTCGAAAGTTTATTCCGTGATTTGTCAGAACACTGGATTTAGACTAACATGGTATAATCAACGATAGGTATTCTTACACCTTGGAAAAGTGTTATATCCTTTCCAGGACATTGGCAAAGTTTACCAGTATCGGATGTATGGAGTATACATCGGAAGGGACCGATATTGAAATTTGATTAGATATATTAAAACTTACCGTAATATCTAGTCAATTCAATATCACCTGTTGATCCTAGATCAAATGATCTTAATCCTGATATGGTTAGGTTCGATCTCAAGAGTACTATACATGTTCTTTGATTTGTTAGTTAAGCCTACTTTTGGGTCAGTGTGATACGTACATTTTGGGAACATGATAGTATAATTGAGTGGGAGCGCTACCATAACTATGGAATCTATAACTTCTATAGGAATTTAGAAGTGAAACGATGATATCCTTCGAGCTTGGCTAAAATTTATATTTAGAATCTTTCATTCTAAATTGGAAATTTTAATTAAAAAAATATATATATTTAAGATAAATAAATTAAAATAAGTTTCAAAAGAAAATACAACTTTCATTAAATAATGAGCTTTATTATTAGGATATTTGATCTCTATTGTTGGTTTTACATAGCTATTGTTTTAGTGAGTAATCCTCCCTAATGGAGGAACGTTCATTAGCAAGTTAGCACCGTTTAATCTCGAAAGATAAGTAATCTTGTAAGTTTTTTATAGAGTATTGATCACCCTAATGGTGGCGACTGTAGAAGACTTGCAAGAATATGAAACAAAGGTGGAAGCTCATAAGATAGAATAGCCTTGACTCTCGCCTAAACAGGACAATGCGGATTCCAATCTTGATCGAATAAAAGGTTGCTAGAATGTTTATCATTTTAGATGAGCTGACAACTCTATTCAATGGATGGTATCACTGCCTCTCGCCTAAACGGGACACTGATATCAGTTTGTTGAAGACCTTGGAAATTATTTAGGATTGTATGTTTTAGTATTTTCACTTGTCATTCCTACTTGCTATATGCTTAATAATTTCTTAATTGTGTCTGAATTTATATTGACCCATGTTATTTTCTGTTATTAAATTTTAGTTTAATTTCGAATCTTCATTGTTGGTCTAACTTGGTTTGATTTTCTAATGAGATAAATCCCTAATGGATTTTCACCATTAGACTAACATAATAGTGTTAGATCTCGAAAAGATAAGTATTGTAAATGCAACATCTAGCTGTTCATCAATTGATGACACCTTAGACTAGTATTTACAATATGAAACAAGAAGATTGTATAAATAAGATTACTTTGACTCTCGCTAATCAGAGCATCGTTGGATTCTTATTTAAAATGAAATTATCCTAATTCCTCTTAGCTTATTCATTTCGAATTTGCTCAATGACATATCATTGGATGAATGGTCTGTAAATCATATAAAGTCATTCTATATTTTCTCTTAAGAAATTAAATGACACATATGATTATATTCCCGAAATTCTATCCCAAAATGATATAAATCCTCAATCTTAGAAATCTCCTACATGTATGGGCAAATCAACTTAGAGTTAAATTAGTAGTGGTGGTCCAAGAAAGAATTACTCATTATACAGTTACACTTTCACAAGTGTTTAATAACCATTTTCTTCCAATGGATTCAAACTCTATGAGTTTAGTATTCTGTGACCAGAATCCACTTGCATTATTCTAAGAACTCTTTGATGTAACTAAACCTAAGTCATCAAAAGACTACAAACATTTTTTTAATCTATGGCATTTGTATCTTGTTCATAGTGTTTTTGACAAGATCATTCTCTGCAAAGAGTTAATATGCCTATATCCACTGAAATTAAGTTCATCTCATTCGCAGATGGATGTACATTCAGGGGTGGATATGAGTTTTCGTTGTATTCTTAAAACGATCACTCTAGATTTTGCCTTATGCAAAAGAAATTTGAAATGTTTGAAAATTTTCATGAATTTCTAGCAATGGTGATAAACCATTAAGGTAAGTGGTTAAAGATCTTGCGAACTGATAGGGGTGGAGAAATAGTTAGTAGATATGCAGTTCAAAGATCATTAATTTGATTTTTGAATTATATCCAAACTTACCTCCCCAGAAATTCGAGTTTCATATTGATGATTAGTTACTAGTCGTTGCCTAAATCCTTCTATGGTAATACAATTTCAGAATGATGCAATGGTTGTATACTTAATGTAAATCATTACTAGATTCATGGATGACCTAATCGAAATCTTAAGAAAAGCTAGAACTGCTAACCCTGGTTTGCATGTTTGTTAGCTATTCTAAGTAATTAGGGGTGGACCATCCCATAGTCATTAGATAAGAAAGTGTTTGTTTAAACAAATACCACTTTTCTAAGAAAATGACTAAGTCTGAAAATAAAGTAGCAAATAAAGGAGATAATTTTTCTTGATTCCATAAGTGTTCTATCATCTTATTCATTACAAGATGATCCCACTGCCTCTGTTGTCTTAACACAACCGAAGAGGTCAATACCATTTAGTTTTCTTAGACATAATTCACGGTACCTTGTCATAGTGGTGGAGTTTCTAGGAATCCACCTTCTTATGACTTGGAAGACACTAGTGATTAAAATCCATTGTGAGTTTAAACAAGTAATGGATTGTCAAGATAAGAAACTAAGAAGAAAGCCAAGAGAACTATGGTTTAATCCATTCACATGGAGTAACCTTAAGTTTTCTATTACAAGGACATAAAAGGAAATTTTCGTTAATAAGTCTATTCAATGGACTTAACAAAACTTCCTGTTCCTAGTATTATAGGTTTGAGTTCATCTAAACCTATGACTTGTGGTATACCTGGTAATTAATTACTCTAATGCAAGCAACTTACTTTAGTAAGATGCTGAAGCATTTTCTTTTCAATGGCAATCTATAGAAGTTTCACAACTTCTAGACATAGATTTTATCTAAGGAAAAGTCTCAACTATTCCAGAAAAGATAAAGCCATGAAAGAATTTCTTAAATCAACAGTGAGAGGTCTCAGATATGCTTTAGTATGCCTGAGACCAGACACCTGCTGTTGAGTGGGAGTAATGAGTAGGTATCAGATCAATCCCGGAGAAGAACATTGGAAGACAATCAAGTAAATCTTAAGATTAAGGAGAGGAACTATATGTTAATCAATAAGGGTGTGTTTAAAACTCTTAGACTACACCACATCAGTTTTCGAGACTTGCCTTTGTGCTAGAAAGTCTGCTGATCAAATGGTGATTACTCTGGGGGTGGAGTAGTGATTTTGGAAAAGTGTAAAAACCTATCTGAAGTCTCTTAGTCTACCAGAGAGAGACTGAATGTTAAAGTTGCAGGAAAGGTACTTATTCAGTCTAAGGAAATTTCTATACAATTGTGGCAAAGTTCCAACTTGTCTTAAGTACTACTGTTATTTCCTGAATAACAAAAAGTAGTTGCCAAAAGTATAGAATCCAGTATCCGAAGAGAGTAGCCATATAGAGAGGAATTTCACATTATCAAGGATTTTGTGATTAAGGAAGAGTAATGGTGGAGAAGAAGTTGTGTTTAATTCAACTTGTCAGATCCTATTACGAGGAGTTTATTACTACTACACTTGATTTGTATATCAAGGTGTTGAGATTATTTGAAATGCACATTTTGTATAAAACCCATTTCAATATAATCAGATTTACTTATTAATAAAGATCAGAAGTAACATTTTATGTTGCATGGTTCACATGATTTATTTCATCATTATATATATAATGTATAAATTCCATTTAAGTCCAGAACATATGAATTTGTTAAAGATTATAGTGTTGTCAGCACAGTGGAATATAATCTTAATTATATGTTCGAAAGTTTATTCCCTGATTTGTCAGAATACTGGATTTAGATTGACATGGTATAATCAGCGATAGGTATTCTTACACCTCGAAAAAGTGTTATGTCCTTTCCAGGACATTGGCAAAGTTTACCAGTATCGGATGTATGGAGTATACATCGGAAGGGACCGATATTGAACTTTGATTAGATATATTAAAACTTACCGTAATATCTAGTCAATTCAATATCACCTGCTGATCCTAGATCAAATGATCTTAATCCTAATATGGTTAGGTTCGATCTCAAGAGTACTATACATGTTCTTTGATTTGTTAGTAAAGCCTACTTTTGGGTCAGGGTGATACGTACATTTTGGGAACATGATAGTACAATTGAGTGGGAGCGCTACCACAAATATGGAGTCTATAACTTCTATAGGAATTTAGAAGTTAAACGATGATATCCTTCGAGCTTGGCTAAACAGAGATAAATGGTGGAGATCTCATTTCACTTTGCTGAAATATCATTTATACTAAGCTAAGTGTTTTAAGGATAAAAAACATTGAAGGTGTAACGGTAACTTAGTGCCTTTTCAATGTAGATCATCTATTAGAGGGTCATTGATCACATTAGGATTATAACAATGGATAACTAATGACGTATCTATATCATGGAACATATAGAGCGTTCTATATGACTGAGAGTGCAATTCCAAGTTCTAAGTGTGGATTCAATAAGGAATTAATAAGTTAGGGAATTTACTTGGTAAATTCGGTTCGACTTATTGGAAGCTTGGTTATATAGACCCATGGTCCCCATACTAGTTGAGACTATACTGCTTGTAAGACTCAGTTAATTGATTTTAATTAATCAATTAAAATTCTAAAGTGAGACTATGTCTACTTTATGAATTTTCACTAAGCAAGGGCAAAATTGTAAATAAAAGAGATTCTAGGTTTATTTATTAATTAAGAGACTTTACACGTCTAAATTAATAAATATATTAAATGGTAATATTATTTAATAATTATTTTTAAGTTATTAAATAATTAGAATTGGCATTTAAATGGTTAAATTGGAAAATTGACATTTTTGAGAAAATAGGAATGAGAAATAACAAAATGGGAAAGTTGCAAAGTGAGACCCAATTTCCTTATATGGGCCGCCCACTATGCATAGGCTTTTACCATTTTATTTTTCCATTATTTTAATGCCACACAATTCTAACCTAAACCTAGAGGGCATTCTATAAATAGAAAGTATTGGCTTCAGGAAACTCATGACTTTGAACATTGTTTCCTTCAGACAAAAGCCAAGCCGCCCCTTCTCTCTCTTTTCTTCTCTAAAATTTCGAATTCCCTTGCGTGATAGAGTAGTGCCCACACACATCAAGTGGTACCTCAATCATAGTATCTAAGACTGTGGAAAATCAGCATCAAAGAAGGAGAGAAGGAGATCCAGATTTAGATCTTGATTATGCTCTGCTACAGAAAGGAATCAAGGGCTAGAGATCTGAATGGAAGGAGTCATATTATTCCGCTGCACCAAATGTAAGGTTTTCTTAAACTCTTATGTGTTTATTTTCATTGTTTTAGAATTCATATTAGGATGTTAATGAAACATACTTGGTAGTAAATCTAGATCCTGGTAAAATATTTCCAACAGCTCGGGCATCAAGAAAACAGCTAAATGGAATTCAGCAGCACTTTTTAAATATATGTGGGCTCTAGCAAATAAGGAGGATAATCTTTTGGTTAAATGGGTACACACGGTTTATATCAAAGAAGAAAATTGGTAGGATTATCAAGCTCCTAGTCATGGAAGTTGGTATTGGAAGAAAATAATTTCATCCAAGAACCAAGTAAAAAGCCTCATTGATGTACAACAGTTTTCTCAAAAGAGATACAAAATTTCAGCAGGTTACAACATGATATGTCCCATTCAAATAGGGTGACTTGGAGCAATGAAGTTTGGGGAAGTTTTAACACACCCAAACATAGCTTTATCATATGGCTGGCTGTGCAAAATCGTCTCAAAACCAAAGAGAGATTGCAGCGATTTCAACTGTTTACTAATCCTATTTACAGTCTCTGTATGTCGTCGATCGAGACAACTGATCACCTATTTTTTAGGTGTTCCTTTACCTTTTACTGCTTACAACAGGTAAAGGAATGGCTTTCATGGGGAGCTTGAGCTAAGACCTTGCTCAGTTGCTCAAACGGATACACAAAGCAAAAATCAGCAGGTTTAAGAAGAACATGTTGGCAACAGCTGCTACCCATCTGGTATACTCAATTTGGCATGTTAGAAATGACCGAATTTGTAATAATCATGTAGAAAAAAAAGATGTAATTGTACAAAGAATTAAAAATAGTGTTAAACATAGAATAGAATTATTTTAGCCAAAAAGGATTGGTCAACAAGATAGAGAATGGCTTCAATCATTGTAAAAAAGTTGATTATGAGGTCTTTGACATAAAGATGTTCTTTCTTTATAATTGATCGTAAAAGTTTTGTGAATTAATAATAAATTTACTGATTTATAAAAAAAAAAAATATGCAAAAAAAAAAAAAAACATGCATGGATGCATGCAACTGAATTTATTATATCATAAATTACTTTGAGTTTTTAAAAAATAGATAGAATTCCTGCTATAACTATAATGTCAACCGTAATACAAAAAAATTGGGTCAAAACTTCTCCTAATATAACGAAGACATAAGTTCCTACTGGTAGAGACAAAAGTAGTGCTCCTACTATAGCTGGCTAGTTGACTGTTATATATATTTAATAGATTGTTACTTGTAAGGACATCTCTATTTTTATTATTTAAAGAAATTATAACTAATTTTTTTTACGACGATGTACATTATATTTATTGTAGCTATTTTCAAAATATTTTTTAAATAATATATATAATATTAAAAATAGGATTCAAAACAAATAATAAACACGAAACTAGATGGTTAAATTCTATATGCAATACTTTGAATTATTTAAAAAAAAAATGAAAATTTGTAAATTTATTATATGACAAAAATTCACATCATCATATAAAAAATTGATTTATAAAGTGCTGAAAAATAAAATATATTTCTACGGATAGGAGAAAAATGGTGCAGTACTTACACAATTTTTTATATATATATACATACATAGAAAAAATTTATAGTAGAGAGATCACTTTTATCTTCATTAGTAAGAAATATATTTATTTTTAGCACTTATAAAAATTATAAGTGAAATTTTATTTATGATTGTGTATTTGAAAAATTTAAAATTATTTACATCATCCAAAACAAATTTAAACATTTAGCTGCACGTGTGTTTAAAAAAAACAAATACATATATATGAAACTAAATCTTTGAACTATATTTTTTATAACATAATTTATTGATAATTTTTTTTAACAAAAAAAAGAATAAAATACTATAACTATAATAAAGAGTGTCATATAAAAAATAATTTATAATTTCTTAAACGGTCAAAAATATAGATGTCCCGGCCTACTCATAGGGAGGAAAGTAGTGTTGCTACTATAAATTATAGAGTATTGCTATAGATATCAATGTTGCCTAGGACAATCTGAATGTGTTCTAAAAACTATTATATTAAAATATATGAGACGTGATACTTAGTTAGACCAATGATAATATTTTACATAGGAATATACTATAGGTACTACTAGTATTATTTACCATTTCTCATACTCTATAGTATGTAACTCTCAAGATTAATCCTTAGGCCATATATAGCATCATAGCAAGGTAGTTTCTTAAACACTGCTTGCTTGATATTTGGACAAGCAATCCTTACAGATATGTATACGTTCTACATCTAATTTATTAACAACTTTTTTGGTGGTCCCGTCTTACAATAAAGTAGCTCCCTTTTCTCACCACACATGTCTCTTCTTAACGAGTCCTCTTCATAGTCGACCTATCACCGATTAAGAAATTTTAATTTTCACAAGCTAATAATATCAAACTTTCAAAGGTTTCTCTATTATAGAGTGCCTCTCTCTCTCTCTCTATATATATATATTATCATCAGTAAATATATACATTCATATACACAGACAAAGAGAAAGAAAGAGAGAGCATATATTATATATACATCTAATTATAGACCATCTATTATCAATTCATTATCAAGTGATATAATTAGTTGCCCTAAAACTCAGCACAAGCTCATATATAAGTCATTGGTATATATATAAATATTAAAATGAAGAAAACATATTTGGCTGTAATTCTGATACAAGCCATCTATGCTGGGATGAACTTGCTCTCCAAGGCGGCTTTCGATGGAGGCATGAACAACTTCATCTTCGTTTTCTACAGGCAAGCAGCAGCCACTGCTTGCTTAGTCCCCGTTGCTCTCCTCCTCGAATGGTAATAATCAATATTCTTTTTTTTTGTTTTACATTTTTTCTGGTACATCTCAAAATCCAATTAAGGATTCTGTATTATTTTGAATATTATATTATACATATAAAGAATCATTTTGTATATTAAATTATTTCTGTCAAATTCGTTGATTACTTACTACACTGCTAAGTGTATTAACACAAACCCTTTTTGTTTTGTTTTTTTACAGGAAAACTGCACCGCCGCTACCTTTCCGTACCTTCTGCAAGATTTTCCTTCTTTCATTATTTGGGTATGTACAAAAATGATTTTAATCAACTAATTCTGTTGTTAATTCAACCATTTTTGTAAAATAGTATATAGTTTTTTCTTTGTTTATCTCTCAGAATCATCTATATATGTTTGTTGCATTTAATTCGATCGACTGTAGCTGTTGTATTTTTGCTTCCTTTCTTAAATTCGAATATAAGCTGAAAAGTTTTAAACCACGTGCTTAAATTGAATATATGAACGGTACTGTGTATGTATCAGGGGAAAATAAATATCTGTCAAAGGATTATAAAGAAAGGGAATAATAGCGCATACTTTATTATATTATTATCAATAATATCACGAGTCATGACATACCCAAACATGAAGAAACTACGTAATTATTATACACACAGTATATTTGTACATTAGTGTTTAGTGTAGTGTTCGAGTATATCTATATATAATATTTGACTAATATTATGTAGTTTAAAAAAAGAGAATGATCCAAAATGTATACGATCCAATTATTAATATTTTTGGGGCCATATTTTTTGTTTTGTAGGATAACGTTAAGCTTGGATATATATGGCATTGCTCTTATTTATACCTCTGCTACTCTGGCTGCTGCAACCACTAATTGCCTCCCTGTTATCACTTTCTTCTTGGCACTTCTACTCAGGTAATTGTTAACATGTAAATAATTAATTTTATACGTATAATGTTTATATGTATAAGCTAGTAAATAAAATATATAATGTAAATACGGGGGAGATTATTAATTTTCTTGTATATATAAATAAAAACAACGAGTACTGTATATTCTAAATACTTTTTATATGATGGTACAAGAGACATCTCACTAATTTTTAGAAATTCTAACTAAATTATATTGCATAAAGACAGAGCTCTAAATAATTAACCGTATGTGTATAAGAACATAATATACACCCATCTATTGGATTATTTGAAACATATATTTACTACAGTAAATTATTTAATTTTTTGTGGCGTTTGATTAGAAGGAATGAAAATATAGGAATAAGAATGAGAATGAGAATATGAATAGGAATGGAATAAAATTTAAAATACATAAAAAAAAATTGATAAAAAATGTATTAATTTTTTTCTTATCATACATTGGAATGATCCTTCTTTTCATTTTAAAATGGAATAGTCATTCCACCAAAATGATCAAAAGGTCATTCCATTGATCAAATGACATTCCAACATTTTAATATAGAACTAAATAGAAGAATGGAATAAAGATTTTTTCCTTTCCTTTCTATTCCATTTCATTACCTCCAACCAAACGCCATTAAAATTCTTGGTTAATAATGGTGTTCTATCCAAAAACTCAAATAACTAAATTTATATTATTAAAAATCTAATTCTTTTAGACTATTAACCATCTATGCCACTTTTTTTTTTTCTATAAATTAAAATACTCAATCAATTGCATGTGTCAGAATTAGATTGGTTTACATCCATCACCAATCATCTCCGTATTAAAATATTCCCATGTACAATATATTCAAACCAGATTGTTCAAAAAAGGAAACCAGATCATAAATTATTTAAAGTTTTACCATTATAAAATACATCATATATATGGAAAAATTTAAGTTATATTATCAGTAAAAACAAAAAAATCCTACTATATTGGAGGAAAGGTGATGTTCCTATACATTAAATTTCTAATGTAATGATACATATATTTTGGGTCCGCACTTGTGGAATAGTAGCTATATATAGCAATTAATTAAAGGTTATTGGTACATATAGTTTATTTTTGTTTTATTTATGTATTATTTTTTTATTATATAAATCACATAATTTTATTTTGCATCAACACATCAGAATAAAAAAAATTTACTTTTAGTTACAACAAAACTTGTGACTAAAAGTAAAAAAATTATGATTAATTATAAATCATAATTTTTATGTTGTGACTGAAAGGTCCATAACTAAAAGTATTAATTACAAAAATTACAATTTGTTGTGACTAAAACTAAATTAGTGACAATAGGTAACTAAATATACTATGTTCTACTCACAAATAATATTTTGTTGTGACTAAAAATCATATTTAGTCAAAAAAAAAATATATTGTAATTAAAAAATTATTACTAAAAATAGTAGTTTTTTGTAGTGCATCTTTACAACCTACACAGTGCATTTAAACAAGTTTAAACTTCTACTTACAAAGACACATTTTATTTTTGTTGTTATGCTACAACTGTAGCTATAGGAGATTTGTTTTCTGGATTGAGGGGTTATTAGGGGGGTTTTTGCCATAATCATCAAAGAAATACAGTATAGATCAATAGTTAATAAAATCTATGTATGTATACATATGATCAGTCCACTTCCATTATGTGTCAGCTAGAAATGAAAAGAGCGTTTTTGTTTGTAAGTATAGGAACTTATCAATACAAGCTATGATTGGACAATGAATACAAAGAACCCAAAAGCTTGTAAAAGTTACAGAGCTTAAGAGTTAGGCCTTTATTTATAGAAGTAGCAGTACAAAGAAGAGAAAGGAAAATACAGTTGGAAGTAGAAAACAGTTACAACAGAAATAACAGAATGAATAACAGACTCATAACTACTTGACTGTATCATCCCCCCTCAAGCGAAAGGGTGTAACACAGACTTTAAGCTTGGATTTCAAGTAGGCAAATCTGTCCTTTGATAAGGCCTTAGTAAGTATATCAGCAACCTGATCAATAGAAGGAACATATCGCACTTCCAATTCCTTGGCAAGAATTTGGTCACGAACAAAGTGTAAATCGATCTCGATGTGTTTGGAGCGGGCATGAAACACGGGATTAGCAGCAAGAGATGCAGCGCCCTGATTGTCAACCCAAATTATAGGAGCTGTGAAGGCCGAGAAGTGTAATTCAGAAAGAACATATGACAGCCACTTGACTTCAGCAGCAGTATTGGCAAGAGATCGAAATTCACTTTCGGTGCTACTTCGGGCAACCACATGTTGCTTTTTGGCGGACCAAGAGATAAGGTTGTCCCCAAGGAAGACAGCATATCCTCCGGTGGAGCGTCTGTCGTCGGGGCAACTTGCCCAATCGGCGTCAGAGTAGGCATGAAGACTGAGTTGGAGACAAGGTTTGATGTGGAGACCTTCATGAATGGTGCCTTTCAGATATCGAAACAACCTCTTGCAAGCCTCCCAATGGACATTTGTGGGGGCATGAATAAATTGGCTCAACTTATTGACAATGAATGCAACATCAGGTCTCGTGAGGGTGAGGTATTGCAACGCACCAAGTGTACTCCTGTAAAGTTTGTGATCCGAGAATGGTTCACCTGTAGACAAGGACAATGAATGAGTAGAACTTGTAGGACTTGGGCTTGGTTTAGCACCCTCCATGTGCACCTTGACCAATAGATCCGAGATATACTTGGATTGAGACAAATAGATACCAGTCGAGTCCCTTAGAACCTCTACTCCAAGAAAATAGTGAAGAGGACCTAGATCTTTTAGGGAAAATTCTTTGTTGAGAGCAGAAACAAGTTGAGAAATTAACCCTTTGTTAGGACCAGTCACTAAAATGTCATCTACATAGACAAGTAGGATGACTAAAGTGGCACCAGCACCATGAACAAACAAGGACGTGTCTGACCGAGAAGCAGTGAACCCTTTTTTGAGTAGAGTGGCCTTGAGCTTGTCATTCCAAGCACGGGGGGCCTGCTTGAGACCGTAAATAGCTTTGTGCAATTTGCACACATGAGTAGGCCGATTGGGGTCTTCAAACCCAGGTGGTTGAGGCATATACACCGTTTCTTGTAAGTTGCCATGGAGAAAGGCATTTGACACATCAAGTTGAGTGATAGGCCAGCTGAAAGAGACAGCAAGTGTGAGAATAATTCTTACAGTTGCTGGCTTGACAACCGGACTAAACGTCTCAGAAAAATCAATCCCGGGAGTTTGATGAAACCCCTTTGCTACAAGCCGAGACTTGCATCTATCAAGTGTACCATCTGCATTGAGTTTCACTCGATGAACCCATTTATTTCCAACTAAGTGCATGTCAGGGTGATAGGGAACCAATGTCCATGTGTGGTTTCGGATAAGAGCTTGATTTTCCAATGTCATTGCAGCATGCCATTTAGGATCAGCTAGTGCTTGCTTTAGTGATGTAGGTTCAGTTGGGAGGAGTGATTCAGGGAGAGGATGATGGGTAGAAAGGTAGGCTTTAGGTTTGTGAATACCACTCTTAGATCTTGTTTGCATAGGATGCTGGTTTGTAGGTAGAGACTGTGGTAGAGAGGATTCTGGGAGAATGGATGGACACGGGTCTGGAGGTAATATTGTGGGAGTGGGTGATATGGGTGTGGGGTGATGTGTTTCTGGTATAGGAGAAGATGGTGGGTCAGGGGTTGCTTCAGGTGATGCAAGTTGGAGTTGCTGAGTTGGTGCTGCAGCATTGTTGTTCTCAGTAGCAGATGGAGAAAATGTATTAGTGGACTGAGAAATTGGAGGAGTACAAAAACTCAACAAAGGAACAATATTGTGAGGATTGGAGAGTACCTGGGATGTTGTTTGGACAGCAAGTGCAGGAAACTCAGCCTCATTGAATTGAACATTTCGAGTAATATAAACTCTGCCAGTTGAGCTCTCACACAAGTACCCTTTATGTTGTATTGAGTAACCAATAAAAATACATTTTGCAGACTTCATAGACATTTTGTGAGACTGATATGGTCTGAGTAGTGGGAAGCAAGCACACCCAAATGGTTTAAGAAAGCCATAATCCGGTTCTTTATGAAACAAACAGTGGTAAGGAGAGTCATTGCCAAGAACTAGTGAAGGCAGCCGATTGATAACATATGTTGCATGTTGAAAGGCATGCCACCAATAGGATAGTTGTAAACCAGATTGTGCAAGAAGAGTCATCCCTGTTTCATTAATGTGGCGATGTTTGCGTTCGGCTCTCCCATTTTGCTCATGGTCATGAGGACATGAATGCTGAAAGTGTATGCCATGTGTAGCTAGAAATGATGCAAATGTGCGATACTCACCCCCCCAATCCGACTGAACTTTTTTAATGGGAGTACTAAATTGCTTTTCAACTAGTTTTTTAAATTGAAGAAAGATGGGGAAGGCTTGAGACTTAAGAGTCATTGGAAATATCCAAGTAAACCGACTAAAGTCATCAACAAAGTGAATATAATAGCGAAAGCCTTCTTTGGATGGTTCATGAGATGGCCCCCACACATCCGTGTGAACCAATTCTAAGGGCATAGAGGCCCTTGAGGAGGATAAAGGGTGATGAACTTTATGTGTTTTACCAAGTTTGCAAGCATCACAGAACTTGAGATTTTTTAAGGAGCTACTAATATTGAGTTTATTGAGGACTGTGGCTAGAGTCCGTGGGGCTGGGTGTCCTAATTTAGAGTGCCAAATATTGATATCTTTATGAAAATCAACATGAAAAGCCTCAGATAAAGGTGCTGAAACATCAAGATTTTTATTACTATCAGAAGTGTTACAAGATGAGGAAACTGTAGAAACAGTTTCTTTATTACAAGATGTTGTACAGACAGAAGCATTAGAAGTGGTAGAGGCTTTTGTGGCTAAGTGACACTCGAGCTGGACAGGAGCAGAAGAGCCTAAGGACTTTGTCAACACGTACAAGCCATTTTTAACCCTCCCTTTGAGCAAGACTTTCCCGGTTATCTTGTCCTTAACAAAACAACAAGTGGTATGAAACTCAAGAAAAACATTGTTATCTTTGGTTAGCTGAGAAACACTGACAAGGTTTTTGGTTATTTTAGGAACTTTAAGAATAGAATGCATATGTACAGGAGTGGAAGAGGATGGGAGAGAGTGGTTACCTATGTGAGATATTTGGAGTCTTTTGCCATCACCTACAGCAAGTGTGTCATGACCATGATAGGGAATTTCATAGTCTAGATTTTCCATTCCAGTGGCAACATGCTTGTTGGCTCCTGTGTCAGCATACCACTCAGCATCATGGGCAAAATCCTGAACCATGGGAGAGCTATAGGGAGCCACATCTTCTTCCTCAATTTCTGTAAGATAAGCATGAGAATCACCAGACTTGGGAGGAATGAATGTCTTGTCAAACCTATAGTGGCAAACGGCAGCAGTATGCCCAATCTTGAAGCAGACTTGACATAGGAGTCGAGAGGGGGCCATTCCTCGACCAAAGTATCTGCCAGAAGGGCGATTAGAGTGAGAAAAGCCATGTACACGGTTTGGATTTGTTGCAGATCGAGAATTAGGCAAACCAGAAGCAAATCTTGGGGAGCTGGTGGTGAGATTTGCCATTAGTTTTGACGAAGAGTCATTGACAGTAAAGTGGCGTTCAAGGCGACTTTCATGAGTGAGGAGAAGAGATTGGATCGACTCAAATGAGAGATTGTCGACTAAGCTGGTAACATGAACAACAACTGGGTCATACTCTGGCCCTAACCCATTGAGAAGATGCATTATCAAATCACTTTCGTCCATTGGATGCCCAGCTGTGGATAAAGAATCTGCAAGAACTTTAACCTTGTCATAATAATCCGAAATGGAAAGGTTACCTTTCTGGATTGTTGATAATTGGGACTTGATCTGCAACAATCTTGCTTTCGATTGAGAGGCAAATCTCTGTTCCAAGGCTTTCCATGCCGTGGATGAGGATTCATATTGAGCTAAAGAACCAAGAATGGTTTCGGACATTGAAGATCTGAGCCAACTGAGTAGCAGTTGATCCTTTCTGCGCCAGGCCGAGAATTCAGGGTTGACATTGCCATTAACGAGTTGAGCTGGTGGAGGAATACCAGTGAGGAGAACATCATCAAGGCCATGGCCAATAACAGTAGGGATAACTTGGGATTTCCAAGCCAAGAAATTGGATCTGTCAAGCTTGACAGTAAGAGATGAATTTAGAGAATGCTGGAACGGATTCCAGGATGAAGAAGAAGCAGTCGGTGGTGGTGGTGGTGGCCCTTGAGTCTGGGCAGTGGTGCGCGGAGGATTGTCGATGATTGAAGGATCCATTATCGACTTTCGTCAATGGCTTCTGATACCATATAGGAACTTATCAATACAAGCTATGATTGGACAATGAATACAAAGAACCCAAAAGCTTGTAAAAGTTACAGAGCTTAAGAGTTAGGCCTTTATTTATAGAAGTAGCAGTACAAAGAAGAGAAAGGAAAATACAGTTGGAAGTAGAAAACAGTTACAACAGAAATAACAGAATGAATAACAGACTCATAACTACTTGACTGTATCAGTAAGAGTGTGAGACAGAAAAACGAGATATATATTTATATACATATATATGTGCATGTTTGGACAAAAAGTTCATATGGTCGAAGACAAAGAAATTTATTAAATGTCGTTATGCTTGTACTATATGCATATGCATGTGGCCATATGTCCATAGATATTATCTGAATTTTTGAATTCAATTATTGCTAAGATCACATGATCAAAATTTAAAATATATCATTAATGATTTTGAATTTGGATGAGCATATATATATAATGCATGAGTTCATGTAATTTCACAATGAATGATCTGCTATTTTATCCCACAAAATCATTTTCATTTCTTCAAATAAGTAATTTGAATACTATGTTAATAATGCAAGTTACTTTTTGACTTAACGGCACCCCCTCGTTCTCTTGGTATTTCATGATATCCATTATATATAAAAAAAATTATAGCATACTATTAATTATGTACACTACGTGTACATAAATTACAAGAGTGTTTGATTAATTGACATGAAAAGTGAGTATATATTGTTGCTAATGATTAATTAATTAATAGGATGGAAACTTTGAAGTTGAGAACCAAACCAGGAATGGCAAAGCTTCTAGGCATAATAGTGTGCATAAGTGGGGTGTCTTGCCTGGCTTTCTATAAGGGCCCTTCTTTCAATCACTTTTTGCATCTTCAACTTTTTGGTGTCCACCATAACTCCCAACATCGTGATCAGTACCATTCATCTGGAAATTCTTGGATCAGAGGAGTTTTCCTCATGCTCCTTTCAAATTTCTTCTGGGGCATATTTCTTGTTTTCCAGGTACGTACCTACGTAACGTATTATATATAGTAGTTAGATAGTTAGTGCTAATTTTGTCCGGACATGCATTTTAGTATAAATATTATTGAAATGTTTTATTCGTGACGTAACCTAAGCCTAATTTGTTTGTGATTAAAAATAAATATACAGGTGCAATTGATGAAGAGCTACCCTTCTAAGCTTCTTTTAACAGCTCTTCAGTGCTTTCTGAGCACTGTTCAATCGTTTGCCATAGCCATTGCATTGGAAAGAAACCCATCCCAGTGGGAGCTTGGTTGGAATGTCAGACTCCTTGCCGTGGCTTATTGTGTAATCACTACTCTTCCTTCTACTACATATATTGCTTCTTCTTTCTTTCTTATAAATATTTTGAGAATTTAAAACTATATTGGAAAAAGTAGAATAGAGTACATGCTAATAAGATGTATGTTATATATATCTTTTTTATATATAAATATATAAAATAAGTCTAAAAAAAATAAGATGAATGGCACAGGGAATTGTTGTGACTGCTGTGACATATTACTTACAATCGTGGGTTATTGAGAAGAAGGGACCTGTTTTCCTAGCCATGTCAACTCCCTTAGCTTTAATTATTACAATCTTTTGTTCTGCTATTTTCTTGGGCCAGGCCATCACCTTAGGAAGGTAATTTCTAATATTATTTTTACTCTTATTATTTAATTAATTTGAATACTTCGCTTATCTATCTTCCTTTTGTTTTATGATTTACGTTCTTATTGCAAACTGTCACGAATATTTTCAAACATTCTTTATATTTTTCTTTCCTAAAGGGAATAATTTTCATCATTCAACATTTTTTCATTTTATATCTACTAATTTTAATTTATTATTATTATTATTTATTTTGCGGGGAGGGATGGCTGTAGGTAAGCAGTATTAATTATAAATACCATACAGATATATTATGACCACATTTAGATAATTATGATAAAAAATATTTTTATTTACTTAAAACAAAGTTTATAATCATTTTTACTAAATTTATTTGATGATCTCGGGACTTAATTGTTACAAGAAGTATTTGCAAGAGTTTTTTTTTTTTTTTTCTCACTATTTTAGTGTTTAATTATCAACTTAAAAGTAAAATAATTAATTTTTGAAGTAGATTTTCTTCTTCTTGTTGTTTTTTTTCTTTTTTTGTTGTTCGTGAGCGCTACACCCCCACCCTAACACCTAGGTCTGTCGTCCCTGACCACGTTATAAATCTTCTTTTAAATAAAGAGGAAAGAAAAACTAAATTCCTTCAAAATTACTTTTTGACTTTTATAAAAAGATAAAGGATTTTAAAGATTTTATATTTAGAGTATTGTTATTAAGTATTAGTAGTACCTAACCCTTCTTCAATATGTTGCGTTGTGATTGGTTAGTGATATTCTTTAAAAGTTATTACATTAAATTACATAGGACCCGATACTTAATTGAACCAATTAAAAATATTAACACATAGAAAAATACTAGACACCACGAGTGTCCTTTAACATTTCACTATTTTAAAAACACCCTAACAAATTATTACAAGTAAATATATATAATGCTATCAAAAAAAAAAAGAAAAGTAAATATATATATAATATTTGCATTTGCATTTGCTGTGTAATTTATAGTCATTTTCTACTTTTGGTTGCAGCATTTTAGGTGGAGCTTTTTTGATCGTAGGTCTTTACAGCGTTTTGTGGGGAAAAAGCATAGAGCAAAAGACCAATAGTGTTGTTGAGAACTGCCAGCAAGCTGATAAAAAAGAAGGTTCAGAATTGAAAGAAATAGTGTTACAATAAGCTTTGCCTAGTGTTTAGCATATATAGATACATAATGTATTTATTTTGAAGGAATATAATTTCTTGTGGAAAAATAACAAATATATATATAGATAAATAAAGCTGAGTTGTGGTAAAAAAATTGTATGTAACTACCTTTCTACTATTTAAAAACTACCTTTATAGTATTTATATGTGTAAGTAAATTTTTTGATGGTAACATTTATAATATTAGTTTCTTTTTTCTTCTTTTTTTTGCTATCACATTTTCTTTAATAACTTTTTTTTTGAAGAACAAGATCTGTAACAATAGATAAAACAATGTAGTATAGGTTACAAAGATCTAACAAGAATATGAAATACAATTACTCTAAATAACCTCTTTATCAATTCGTAATGCTAACTGGGCAAAATTATGAACCAAAATAAACGAGTTTCTAAGAACAAATTGAATGGAAACAATAGGATAAAACAAAGAGGACTCTATCTTCTGAACCAGATCTCTGAACAAGAATATTTGTCTCTCCATTTGCTTGTAATCTTTTTAATTAAAACTTGACAGTCAGAGACAATGATATCAAGAGGAAATTGCACTGCCAAGCTATAATTAATAGCTCTAAGGGGGAGATTAGTGATGGTTGAAGAGTAACATCCTGCAATAATTGCACCTTGATAGTCTTGAATCACAGCTTCGTAGCCATGCCTACAACTTTAATCTCTGACAGAAGCATCCACACTTAACTTATACTTTCCAGGAGAAGGCAATAAGGTATCTAGGTTTGATGAAGCATTGGATCCTTCACCTTGATTGGAATCAGAATTAGAGATGATCTTGACTTGAGCTTCAATATAATCCTGCAGGTAAGAAGTAACATAGGATTCTATTTTTCTGAAAAGGGCTTTTGAGCTGTAAAGAGAGATTTGTTGCGGTAATTCCAAATTAATGGTCCACATAATACCGAAAAAATACAGGCAAATCATCCTTATTTAACAATTCAAACCCTCTTAAAAGAAATTCCTTGGTGTGACAATGCTTATTCTTATTGTAAAAGCTAAAAAACCTAGTGTTCTTTAAACACTTACCAGCTCTAGAACACTGAGAGTTAGAGTCAATCTTATGAGCACAAAGAGAGCAATAGGGATTATCAAGCACCTTCTTATAGAAATGATTGTGACTTGAAGGAAGAAGGTGATTAAAGGCCTTCCAAACAAAATGCTTGATCTTTGGGAGAATTTTGAATGATAAAACAGCTGTCCATCAAGGTTTAAGGAGGTTTGGATTGAAAAAACTAGGAGAAAATTGAAGAGAGTTTTCCAGGTGATAAGCTGAACAAACGGTAAGAATACCAAAAGGATGATGTCCCCAGATGAGATAATCCTTCTTAGTCGGGTCAATAGGGACTTTAAGCACAGAATTAACTACATCATTGGTAAAAAAAATGAGTTAAGCTTACTTAAATCCCAACTTCCATCCTCCCTGTTAAAGTAAGAGACAATATTCATAGGAGGAGACGTGTCATTTTTGAAAGAGAGAAATCTATGGCCAGAAATCCAGATAGGGCTAAGGATCTGGATAGACTTGCCATCCCCCACTTTTCAAACAAAACCCTTACAAAGAAGGTCCCTACCCCAGAGAAGGGTTCTCCATGAAAAGGAATGATAATGACCTAAAGATGCACGAAGAAAGTCATTATTTTTGAAATATTTAGCTTTATGTAGATAAGCAACAAGGGAATCAGGGTTAGTAAAAATCCACCAAGCTTGTTTAGCAAGCATAGCTTAGTTATGGTGAGCAATAGCTCGAAAATCTAGACCTCAAAAAAATTTTGATTTGCACAAAAGAGTCCATTTTTCCAATAAATTCTATGCTAGTTGTTTCTCATAAACATCCACTAGAAATTAGCCATAAGCTTTTCAAAGTGTTTACAATATAGATAAAGGAAGCCTAGTAAGACATAACATATGAAGGAATAACTTGGATAACCGCTTTAAGGAAAATCTCTTTACCAACTCTAGAGAAAAGCTTACTGTTCCAAACAAATAACTTACTGCTAGCTTTTTGAAGCAGAAAAAGACAGGAATCTTTTTTGGAACGAAGAGGCACTAAGGAACACCTAGGTATTTATTAATGAAAGGTTTATCTTCATGACCTAAGACCTGAAGAAAAGAGGCTTTAACCTAAGAGCTAGTATTAGGAGAAAACCAACAGAAGACTTAGAAAAGTTGATAGATTAGCCAGGGCTTTATTATAGATTCTAAGGATATCCTGATGCCCATTAATAGAAGTGAAAAGTAAAGCTATCATATGCAAAAAGAAGATGGAAAATGGAAGGACTAGAACGATAAATAGAGATACCCTTGAAATCATTTATATGAGTTTCAGTATGAATGACAGTATAGAGACCTTCAACTACTAGCTGAAAGAGGTAAGGAGATAAATGATCACCTTGCGTGATGCCTCTACTAGACTCTTAATACGATTTTTAAAATTATTCTTATTATTACTCCAAGTCCTCATGAACTGAATATAAATGAACATTGCCATTAACACTACTATAAGTAGTCCAACTATCTTTAATGTGTTTGGAAAAGTCAGGCTCCATAAGCCAATGATTCTCGAAGAAAAATCTATTATTATGACCATTAATAAGGTAATTAGTATTATAGCCAAGCTTAATAGCCCTATGATTCTTACCAAGAAAGAGAGATGAAATAAATTGGCAGCAAGAAACATGTCATTCCATGCCTTATTAACAATACTGCAGTCAAGTCTTTCAAGAAGATTACCATACTTCAAAGTCAAATGATTATCGTTGAAATGTAAGGGAGACAAATTAAATTTATTAAAAAAAATTTAAAATTATAGATAGCATAGGAAAGGGGAAAACTAGTACTATTATGATCATTAAAGCCCAAATAAACATTAAAATCCCTTATAATTAACCAATGGAAAATGGGAGCAACATGAAATAAGTGATTCAATAAAATCCAAGAGTTACTTTAACTACTAAGATAAGGGGAACCATAAAAATACAATAAGTGGTAGATTAAATTATCATTAATAGAGACATAAAGTTAATATGATACATAGAGTACGATAAGATATTAGCATTAATATCATCATTTCAAAAAAGAAATAAACCATCCCCTAAACTATTTCTAGGAACCTCAAAAGCATTATCAAAAGATAACCTAGCCTTAAACATAGTACTGGAATTAGCAGTCAGCTTGGTCCCCATTACAAAAAGTATTTCAGGTTGATGTTGCTTAACCAGAAGAGAGTGGTTACAGAATGCTGAGGGACTCCCCAACATACAAGCATTCCAGCTGATGATGCTCATTTTTCCTAACGAGGTTGTTGAACAACACTCGACTGGTCATGAGAATTTAGACAAAGAGGGAACCAAAGAAAACTCATAGTTGGAGCTTAAGCTCTTTTCAGCGTACGTCTATAGAAGAGCCCACTTGACAATTTTTCCTAGAGAAAGATCTCTCGGTTCTAGAAATAGTCCCAGAAGTAGTTTAAGTATGGGACTTGGACCTACAGTGAGATGAAATTTTAGGCACCTCAGTATGCATGAGACCTTTACCTTTACATGTAGAGGAAACAACAGCTGAAACCATGATAGGACTGGAATCAACAGAACAAGGAATGGATCTCATAATAGGCAAGTTAGAACCAGGAAAGTTATTGGTTAAAGAGGCTTGGGGAGGGGTAGTACTCGACTGTAATGCCCGTATTTAAAAACTTTTTAAACTGAAAAATTTATTTTATTATCTTTATATAGTCTTATGGGTTGAGATCCTGAATTTTAAAACACAGTTGAATTACACTTACTAATACAAAATCTCATAGTATATTATTTTTCTTTACAAACGACATGCAACTATAAAATATAACTCAAAATGTTGAAAGACCAAAACCCTCCAAGCTGCACTGCCACGATATGTATAATCACTGCCAAGCTCCAACTCACTGCTCATCCAGCTTAGCTTTCCCCTTACCAACACGAGGTAACAAACTGATAAGTGGACAGACTCAATAAGATATGCTTAAATATATGAAAGCAATGTATTCCGACTTTATGCTTAAGTCGTCCCAAGCCCAAACACCGAGCTCACCAATTAGTTAAGAACGTTCTTAATGGAAGTTCGACCCTATACCATATGCACTAAAGTACCAACTCCATACTCGTATTGGTAGGGTCTTTATTGTACTTCCGGGAGTTACTAAGTGTTGTACCACATGCACAACGTACCCCCTGGTACTCGTGTTGGTAACACTGTAACTACCCTAAAATCCTACACTGTACTAACACCCTTAAAATCACAATTCTGTTAGTGTTAGTAGTGTAAACCATTAGTAACAAGCATACATTCACACATATATTATTTATGTTATCTTACCTCGCTTCCTTGCTCAACTGTGCCAGTCAGCCTGAGTGAAATTACAGCTTGACGTATAACATTTGTAATTTCAATGAGAGAGACGCTAAAACACTTCCCGGGGACTTTAAATCTAAAAATAACCCTATCGACAATTAGAATGGTAATATCCCAAATAACACAAAAACGGGGAAAACTAGTGTTCTGAAAAATGGCCCAACCGGTAGACCGGTTCCCAACCGGAAGTCCGGTTCCTGGGGACCAACTGGTCGATCGGTTGTTACAGGCTCCCCTGAATCGATCGAGCGGTTCAGTGCTGGGAACCTCAAAAATGTTCCCCACAACTCAAATCAAGCCCAAACTCTCCAAAAATTTCCAGAATGCATGTATATGCTCCAACAAACCCTAATCAAGCAACAGAACCTAACAATTAACACAAAATCCAAAATCATCATTAGAGAGCAAGGTTTGAGTTCTCAAACTCAAACTTTGCTCAAACCTCAACACAATTAACAATTCCAACCCAAATTAACTTAAACAATCCCAAACAAACTTCAGAACACCAAAATAAACATTAATTCATAACACAGCAACCTAGAACTAAAATTCAAGAAATTAAAGTTAACTTGAACTTAAAGAACTCAAAAGAGGAGAAGCTAAATGGATTTACCTTGAATCACAACACTGAAGACCTGATAGAATCACTCAATAGTAGTTGAAAAAAACCATATCCCAGCTGGTTCCTTAGAGAATTCGAGAGGAAGAGAGAGAGAGGGATTAGTTTCTAGGTTTTTCTAATCATTTTCCATTTAAGAAATAAACTCATTTTATCTTTTATTAAAATCAATCTAATACTCAAACTATAAAGTCCATAAAAGAAAAAAGAGGGTTTCCTATCTACTGACCCTTTTGCCCTCATCAATAGCTTAGATATTTAAATCATCCAAGGGTATTTTAGTCATTAACAATCCCCATTAATGTCTGACATTTCTAAAGTCTAACAATGATGCACTGTTAATAAAATTCTATATCACACACAAAACGTGAATCTCTAATAGCCCAACGTCACTTTCCACCGCTACCGAAGATAATCACAAAAACGAAAAATTCACATATAGCATAATTAATATATATTAAACTTAATTAAATATCCACAATATGTATATTGTAAATAATAATTAAATCTCATGAATAAACTCTAATTATTTGATAATCCAACATATCAACATAGGCGGTCTTTACAATTATCCCCCTATTAAAAGGATTTCATCCTCGATGTCTAACTTGAATAGCTCAGGATATTGAGCCCTCATGTCTGACTCCAGCTCCCAAGTGGCTTCTTCTAATTTACTATTCCTCCAGAGCACTTTAACCAATCCTAAGGTTTTACTTCGAAGGACTTTCTCCTTTCTATTTAGAATTTACACTGGTTGTTCATCATAAGATAGGTTCGGTTGTAACTCTAATGCCTCATAACTAAGGATATGCATTGGATCTGACACGTGCTTTCTCAGCATCAAGACATGAAATATATTATGAATAGCTAACAACGTTGGAGGCAAGGTTAATCGATAAGCAACATGTCCTACCTTCTCAAGTATTTCAAAAGGTCATATAAACCTAAGACTTAGCTTGCCTTTCTTTCCTAAGCGCTCGATTGCCTTCATTGGTGATACCCACAGGAAAACATGATCTCTTGATTGAAATGTAATATCCCGGCGCTTAGGATTTGCATAACTTTTCTGTCTGCTCTACGAAGTAAGCATTCGAGCTTTAATTTTGTCTATTGCGTCAGTTGTCTTCTGAACTAATTCAGGGCCTAAAATATTTTTGTTCTCCTGTTTCATCCCAATGAATTGGGGAGCGACACTTTCTGCCATAGAGTAGCCCGTAGGGAGCCATTCCTATGGTAATTTCATAAGTATTGTATTGGAGAATTCAATCAGCGGCAAATACTTGCTCCATGAACCTCCAAAATCCATGACACAAGCTCGTAATAAATCTTCAACTATTTGGATAGTTCGCTCATATTGCCCGTCTGTTTGAGGATGAAAGGTCGTGCTGAACTTCAAACTAGTACCCACGACCTTCTCTAAACTCACCCACAACTTCAATGTAAATTTACGGTCTCTGTCCAAGACAATAGATTTCGGTACCCCATGAAGGAGACCAATTTCCTTCACATATAAGTCAGCATACTGATCTACTGTATATGTTACTTTTACAGGCAAGAAATGCGATGTCTTTGTAAAACGATCCACTATGACCCAAACTGAGTCGTACATTCCCGTGGTCCTAGGTAAACTAACCACGAAATCCATCGCAATGTCCTCCCACTTCCATTCTGGAAGTGATAATGGCTGAAGTAATCCTACTGGTCGCTGATGTTCTACTTTAATTTGTTGGCAGGTTAAGCATTTAGTCATATAATCCACGACGTCCCTTTTCATCCTGTACCACCCGAAATAGGGCTTCAGATCTTGATACATCTTGGTGGTTCCCGGATGCAGAGTAAGGGGTAGTGTGTGCTTCATCCAAAATTTCTTTCTTAAGCTCAAAACTACTCGGAACACACACCCAAGCTTTAAACAATAACATCCCACTGCTAGAGATCGAAAAGTCCTTGGCTTTGCCTGCTAAGACATCTTCTCGAGTTCTAAGCAGTTCAGGGTCTTCTAGTTGTGCCATCCTAATCCACTCTAACAAGTCTGAATGAAGTGTCAGATTATGCGATTTCCCGATCATAAACTCAATATTTTCCCTAGACATATGCGAGGCTAACTGAGGAGAGATCATTACCATTCTGAAAGTCTGATCAGGTCCTTTCCGACTCAAGGCATCTGCCACAACATTTGCCTTCCCATGATGATACATGATCTCACAATCATAATCTTTCACTAATTCTAACCACGACCTTTGTCTCATGTTCAAATCTTTCTGAGTAAAGAAGTACTTGAGACTTTTGTGATCAATATAAATTTCACACCTTTCACCGTAAAGATAGTGTCACCAAATTTTCAAAGCAAACACCACTCCTGTAAGTTCCAGGTCATGAGTTGGATAACGCTACTCATAATATTTTAGTTGTCGTGAGGCATAAGCTATGACCTTGTCTGCTTGCATTAGCACACAACCCAAACACTGTCTATATGCATCACAATAGACTACAAATTTCTCTTGATCAGACGGTAGGGCTAAGACTGGAGCTGTAATCAACCGTTGTTTTAACTCTTGAAAACTTTCTTCACATTTATCTGACGACACAAACCTTTGACTCTTTCTGGTTAATTCAGATAATGGCATTGCAATCTTGGAGAACCCTTCCATAAAACGTCGATAGTAACCCGCTAAACCGAGGAAACTTCGAACTTCAGTAACTATTTTCGGTCTAGGCCAATTCTTCACTGCCTCAATTTTCGCTAGGTCTACCATAATCCCATCTTTTCTGAAAATGTGTCCCAGAAAAGATACTTGTGATAGCCAAAACTCACACTTTTTGAACTTTGCATAGAGTTTTATGATCTCTGAGCCGTTGCAGAACCATACAAAGATGCTGCTCTTGTTTTGCTTCTAACGGAGAGTACACAAGGATATCATCGATAAACACAATTACAAAGTTATCGAGGAAATCCTTCAATACCCTATTCATGAGATCCATAAAGGCTACCAGAGCATTTGTCAATCCGAATGACATAACCAAGAACTCATAATGGCCATACCTAGTTCAGAAAGGTGTCTTTGGAATATGTTCTTCCCGGATTCTCAACTGATGATAACCATATCTCTAATCAATCTTAGAGAATACCGTCTTACCCTAAAGTTGATCAAACAGATCGTCAATTCTAGGCAAAGGGTATTTGTTTTTAATAGTTAACTTGTTTAGTTCCTGGTAGTCAATACACATTCGAAGAGTCCCATCCTTCTTCTTTACAAATAAAACCGAAGCTCCCAAGGCGACAAACTAGGTCAGGTGAACTAGATCAAACATCCCTTAAAGTTGTATCTTCAGCTCTTTCAATTCTGCAGCTGCCATGCGGTAAGGTGATTTTGAAATAGGTTCTGCTTCAGGTATCAATTTAATAATGAAATCTATCTCCTGCTGAGGTGGTATTCTTGGTAATTCCTCACGAAACACATCCAGGAATTCCTTAACCACTTTGGCCTCCTCAGGTCTGAGTAACATAGGCTTACCAGAATCAATTACAACCGCTAGGAATCCTACACATCCACTGCGTAGTAAATCCCTAGCTTTCTACGCTAAAATTCTTGGGATACGAGAACCTTGAACTGAACCAACAAAAATGAATGGTTCTTCATTTTCTGGTTGGAAAATTACCGTTTTTTGCTTACAATCAATATTGGCAGAGTATTTGGACAAAAAGTCCATTCCGTGTATAATATCAAACTCGGCCAATGGTAACTCCATAAGATCAGCACTTAGTTCTCTGTCTTCAATTCTGATTAACACAGATCTAACCTACTTTCTTGAAATAATTAACTCCCCATTAGGCAACAGGGTTCCAAATCCCATCTCAAAAACATCACTAGGCCTACCAAGCTGATTAAGAACTCTCATTGTGACATAAGAGTGTGCAACTCTAGAATCAAATAATACAATATAAGTGGAATCGTTAATAAAGAGCTTATCTGTGACCACTAAAGGGCTAGCGGCAGCATCCGCCTGAGTAATGGCAAATACACACGCTGGTGCAGGTTTAGCTTCTGGCTTAGGTTCATCTTTCTTCAACTGAGGACAATCTTTCTTGAGGTGCCCAACTGATCCACACTGAAAGCAAGCCCTCCAGTTACAAATCCCGGGATGATGTTTCTTACAACGCGAGAACTCAAGATAAGAGTAAGTTTGATGCCCCCTTTACTCTAATTTCCACGAAACTTCTTATTTTGGCTTGAACTCCCTGTAGGTGGGAAATTTTTCTTCTTTTGATCAATGGTAGAGTCACCTCTCCTTGCAAGGACAAAAAATAGGGAGAGTAGTGGTCCCACCAGCACCAGGATCCTCTCGGGTTTCTTGCAGAAACTTTACTGCTCCTTTAGCTTGAAGAGCCTTGTCGACCTTTTCAGCATAGGTGGTTGTTGTTGGAAATTATTTTACCAGGATCTTAGATCTACTCACAAGTATGTTGTTTAAACACCCTAAATATGAACTTTCTAAAGCGATAAATTAAACACATATAAAGTTAAGAAAACCTTACATTGATGCAGCGGAATTAATGTCTCCTTCCACTCAGATCTCTAACCCTTGAATCCTTTCTGTAGCAGAGTATAATCAAGATCTGAGCCCGATTGTCCTTCTTCTTCAAGTTTGATCCTTCACAGTCTTCCAATCTATGATTGAGTTACTGCTTGCTGTGTTTGGGCACTTACTCTTTCACTAGGGTCGAAAAAGATGAAGGAGAAAAGAGGAGAGAGGGTTTCGGCCAGGTATAGAAAGTGGGGAAGGCTCAGTTTTCTGAAGAGAGAAATTTCTGTCAGAAAGGCTTGTGAAAAACTTGTGATTTGACTGAGCCATCACTTTCTATTTATAGGCAACTACTAGGTTTAGGTTAGGAATTATTTGGCATTAAAATAATGAAAATATTAATTTGAAAAAACTATTTAAGTGGCCGGCCATGGTGTGTTATTGGGCCTCACTTAATTTTGCAGTTTTATCAAATTTTATCTCTATTTTCTCAAAAACGCCAATTTTCTAATTCTAACCTTTCAAATGCCAAAACTAATTATTTAATAACTAAAATAGATTATTAAATAATATTGTCATTTAATTTAATTATTAATTAGACATATAAAGTCTATTAATAAATAAATAAACCTAGAAACTCTTTTCTTTACAATTTCACCCCTGCTTAGTGAAAAATTCATAAAATTAGACATAGTCTAACTTTAGAATTATAATTGATCAATCACGAATCAATTAATGAGTCTTACAAGCAGAATGTTCTCAACTAGAATGGGGACCATTGATCTATATGCTGAGCTTCCAATAAGTGAACCAAATTTACCAAGTAAATTCCTACTTATTAATTCTTCGTTGAATCCACTCTTAGAACTTAGAATTGCACTCTCAGACTTATATAGAGCATATTGTATGTTCCACGATATCAATATGCTATCTCATTTAACCATTGTTATAATCTTATTATGATTTAAAGATCCTCTATATAGATGATTTACATCGAGATGGGATTTCTTTACCGTTCTCACCCCTCAATGTATTTTGCCCCTTAAAACACTTAGCTACCTGTAAATGGTGTTTAGTGATCTAATAATTAGTCAGTTAAACAAGAGCTCATCCATTTACTTCTATTTGCTAAGCTCGAAGGGAATCATCACTTGACTTCTATACACGAGTAGAAGCTATAGATTCCATATTTATGTTCAGCACTCCCACTCAATCATACTATCATGTTCCCAAAATATACGTATCACCCTGACCCAAAAGTAGGCTTAACTAATAAATCAAAGAACATGAATAACACTCCTGAGTTGAGCCCAAGCATATCAGGATTTAGATTCTTTTAATCTTAAGATCAACTACTGATATTGACTTGGAAAGATATGTATAACGGTAAGTTTGTAATATCTTAACTTAGTTGCAATATCGGTCCAGTCCAATGTATACTCCATACATTCGAAACTAGTATACTTTACTAATGTCCTGGAAAGAACATAACACTTACTCCAAGTGTAAGTACACATCATCGCTGATTATCACATTAGTGTAAATCCAATAACACTGATGAAACAGGGACAAAGACTTTTGATACATATGATCACAATCACATTCCACTGTGTTGACGATACTGTAATTGTGAATAAACATATGATCTGGATTTAACTGATTTTGGGTGTATGAATGTAATAGACATATTAAACATATTAAACCATTAGCATGTAGAATTCATGCAAACATCAATCACTTCAAATTTCTTATATTGATAACTAATCAGATTGTAAAGAGTTTTATTTAGGGGATAAAACCCAACAAACTCCCACTTGCACTAATATAAAACAAACTGTGCAAATAGGTCAATCTGATGTCTTGATCTTCAGATCAAGTGTAGTATATTTGAATCCACCCAAACTTCTGGAAACTAGTTCATAAATTCTCTTATGAAACATCATTTACTATATGCTTTACTCATCAAGGGATACTGAAATCTTTACTGTTTTAAAAGTACATCTGAATAAACAGAAGACATATCTCACATATTTTAAAATATGTAATTGAGATAATACAGTGTAGACTTTTCTTCAGTGATATAACTTTCTGGTCTTTTCGAATACACCAAGTTATAGTTCTTCTCTGGTAGAGCTTGAATTATTATACAATAATTCCTCCACCCCAAAGTAAGCACCATCTCATAGAATTTTGAAATTAGATGGTGAGATACAAAGACAACTGATACACAGTTCCTTAATATCTAACATATAGATCACTTTCATAAATCCTTCTTGAATATCTTCTAATGTTCTCTATTTGATTACATCTCAGATAGCTCCCACTCAATAGCAGATGTCTGGTTAAATAATATTTTTAACCTCTGATTGTTTAGAGAGTTACCTAGTTGTGACTTTTGTATTAGTCTGAAACTTTAAGTCAAGACTAAGCCATCAACATAGCAGACTAGTATTTAAAGTGAAAAATACATGCCAGAGATAAAGTAATCAAAATTAAGATACCATCAAATTTTATGAGGATTAAGAATTCTTGGTTCAAGTCATTCGAATGGACTGAACTAGAGTTCTTTATCTTATTCTCATAATTCTGATAAGCTATTCCTATCCATGTGAATGGTTAGATTTGCTTTTCAGTAGTGTTCTTAAGTACCTATCACAATTATCAACCTAATGAAGATGGGTATAGAATTTTAAAATTCTCCCACTCAATTAAGGTAGTGTGAAACTTTAACAAAGAACTTTCAAAGGTATCAAACTTTTACTTAAACAGTAAAAACGAAATGGAACATACAATCAAGATCAAGAATTTATATTGACAATAGCTGACTCATTATATTACTTACATGTTTAAACAAGATATGTGTTTCATAGGGAATTGTGGAATGGACTCCACCTGTAAAGCCCGCTTAGTTAATTTGGAAATTAGCTGTTGTTTATGTTTAATTATGAAATTATTTATAGCTATTTAAATAATTTATGATACTGTTATTTATGGAATTCAGAAATGCATGATTATGTCATCAGTAGCTTTTATATTTCGCATTTCCGGTGTCCGGTATTTTGGAACTCGGCGTTTGGCTCAGTAGAAATCACAACTTAGTATGTTAGTATTTTGGGGACGGGTTTTAGACATTGGGAATGTCGGGAGTGGCCGGGAATTTAGAATTTCCCAAAAATACCCCTCTAGTATGAATTATGTGATTTTATGGTGGAGGGGCAAAATGGTCTTTTTGCCCCATTAGTGTTTTGTCTTTTGTGGCTTTATGAAATGGAAAAATAATGTTTATTTTTATTATTACTTGGCTGAAATATGTGATAAATGCTTTATAACTCCTTTTCCCTTAAATTCCACACTTAGTCAAAAAATTAGAAAGAAATTTCAAAACACACACACAAAGCTCTCTCTTTTCCTCTCTTGTTCGGCCAAGCTTGGGGAGCAGCTAGGGCTGGATTTTCCTTGTTGATTTCAAGTTATTTTAGCAAGATCAAAGTGATTTTAATTGAGGTAATTCTTGGCTTTAGTTCTTACTTGGTTTTTCTTGAAAAAAATGAAGAAAATGATAATGCATGCATGATTAATTGAGGTAGTTGCTGCTGTGTTTTGTTGATGTTTTCTGTGGTTTAAAGCATGATTTTTAGTTGGTAATTAAGCTCTTGTGAAGTATGATTCCTAGGTTGAGCATGCTAGAGGTTTAATATTGCAAAAGTTGGATTTTCTACATGAATTATTGTGAATATGTTTCTGTGTTGTTCGTCGTAGTTTCGTTAGTGTTCAGAGATGATTTTATGCTAGTTTAAGTAGAATTAAGCTAGTGGAATGCATGTTTAGGTGGTTTTGCTCAAGCTTGAGTTTGGAACTCAAAGCTTGAGCTCCAATGGCAAATTTTGTATCTGTGGTTTCTGGGTAGGTTTGATGCCTTGGATATGTTATTTGGGACATATAGAACAGGTCTGGAAAGTTTGGGACCAATTGGGGTTGAATTGGTCGAGTTATGAAATTTTGAAGTTGCTGCCTGCGAGGAACCGGAATTCCGGTTGAGCATCCGGAATTCCGGATGGGGGTCCTGAATTTCCCAGAACCGGAATTCCGGTTGGGCAACCGGTCTACCGGTTGGGGGATTTTTCAGAACCCTAGTTTTCCTCGTTTTTAGGTTTTTAGGGGTATTGCCATGCTTTTTATCGATAGGGAAACTTTTAGTTCCAAGTTTTAGTCCCCGGGAAGTGATTTAGCGTGTCACTTATAGCGTTGTGATTTTTATGGTTTAGGAGCCAGTAATCCGCCGCTCGGCTTCGGTTCCAGTCAGGTTGACCGGCACACCTGAAATCGGAATCCAGGTAAGATTAGTATAACAGTATGCATATGTAGATTACATGTTTAGCGTGCATGTAGGAAGCCTGCTAGATTACATTAGATATGTATTAAGGCTTCGAACCATCCAACCCTGTCACGTCGGTACAGGCTGGAGTATGACCAGCAGCCGGAGTATGACCGGTTCGACCGATCAGCCGACACTTGGTTGGTGGTTCGGTGCTATTGACCTATCCCGTCGGTACGAGCCGGAGTATGACCAAGCGGCCGGAGTATGACCGGTTCGACCGATCGGGAGGATACTTGTCAATAGTACCGTCCCCGAATGTTCAAAACTCGGTACCATGTTGGACATGGCAAGTAGTGGCTCGGTACCATGTTGGACATGGCGGTAGCGGGACTCGCATCGTGTTGGACACGGCGATTAGTTATGTATGATATTATTATGCTTTTCTTACCGAGTCCGTCGACTCCACGCTTATGTTCATGTGTAGGTAAAGGCAAGGCTATAGCTGATGGACCGTGAGCGAGCTTATGAGATTGTACATGTCGGGGCGGTTAGGCACGGAGCGTACGATCCTCGGGACAAAGACGGCCGAGATTTTTGTAACTGTCGTTAGACGACTTTCATTTTGATGTAAAAGTTAAACAGTTAAAACGTTTGTAAATGATTTTATAAATCGGGATCCCGAGACTTTTATAATATGGTTTATAAGTTTAATTAAAAAGTAAAATTTGAATTAATCACGTTTTTCCATAAACCTCGTTGATTAGCAACGAGCTGCACAGTACGTTTAAAAATCACGTAATACGCCTAAGATAGTTAGGGTGTTACAATTTGGTATCGTAGCCGCTGTGTTGTCTTCCGAAGATCGTCACGACATGTACAATCATCATCAGCAGTTAGCTCGGTTCACGGTTCAGTAAGCCTTTATTGCTTTAGTAGTCTATTTTATTCAGTTATGGAAAAAGAAAAGCCTGTTAGGAAGCATGTTAGTAGCCTGATAGTAGAATAGGCGCATGTTTCGTTTCTAATTTCCAAATTAAGCGGCATTAGTAAGCTCGCCCTGAATACGACCTGATATGCCAACTCTTGGTTTCGCAGGCGGTTCTAATCAGATGGACGCCAGGCGGACTACCAGGAGTCAGGGCAACTCCGTAGGGTCGAATCAGGGACAGGGAGCTCAGTTTCCCCCACCTGCCAGGGGCCGAGGTAGAGGTCCCCGAGGCAGGGCTCGTGGTCGGGGTGATGAGAACCCGCCACAGGCTGCCCAGGCTCCCCCAGCCGATCAGGGAGCCCCGAATTGGGAGTTGCGGTTTGCAGAGATGCAAGCCCGGATCGAAGAACAAGACCTCGAGATTCAGAGGTTGAGACAGCAGGGTGCTCCTGCAGTTCCTGTGCCCGTAGTTCCAGTGGCACCTGCCCCTGCAGCCCAGCCCGAGATAGTGGTGGCGGCCCATAGATTGGAACCATTGTATGAGCGGTTCCGGAAGCAAGCACCTCCGGTATTCCTGGGAGGTCCAGATGTATCGAAAGCCGAGCAGTGGCTGACGGTGATTACCAGAATCCTGAATTTCATGGGTGTCACCGGTAACGACAGAGTGGTGTGCGCCACGTTTCAGTTCCAGGAGGACGCCCTGGTATGGTGGGACATGGTGTCTCAGATTCACGATGTCACCACCATGACCTGGGAAAGGTTTCAGGAACTCTTCAACGCGAAATACTATAATGAGGCGGTCAGAAGCGCCAAGAGGAAAGAGTTCGTTCACCTGACCCAGCGGGAGAACATGAGCGTCACTGAGTATACTACTCAGTTTGATCGGTTGGCGAGGTTAGCCTCGGGAATTGTGCCGACCGACTTCAGCAGGAAGGAGAAGTATCTGGACGGGTTGAATCCCAAGATCAGGCATGACCTGATGATCACCACCGACGACAGCACCACCTATGCTCAGATGGTGGAGAAGGCACTGCGAGCTGAGGGCGCAGTGGGGTGCATGTCAGAGTCAGCTAGTACTCCGATTAGTGGCGGAGCTCCTACCCCTCCTGCATCAGGCTATAGCAGGGGGAGTAGTGGTTCGGCCATTGATCAGAGGAAGAGGGCACCCACTGCTTCCGGCGGCTCGAGTCAGAACAAGAGGTTCCGGGGGAACCAGAACAGAGGGAGTCGTCCTGGTGGTAATGAGACCCGATTCTCCTATCCCGAGTGCCCTAGCTGCAAGAGGCATCATCGGGGTGAGTGCAAGGGGCAGGGATGCTTTCATTTTGGCATGCCCGGACACTTCAAGAGGGAATGTCCCCAGCTCCGGCCAGAGGCACCGAGAGCTCCAGCGATACCCACTCCAGCCAGGGTATTCGCTATCACGCAGGCTGATGCAGATGCCAGCCCATCAGTTGTTACAGGTCAGCTTTTTATTAACAACTCGCTTTATTCAGTGCTGTTTGATTCTGGGGCTACACATTCTTATGTGGCGGCCAGAGTCTTTAGTAAGTTGGGTAGACCCTTTGATAGATATGAATCAGGGTTTGGAACCCTGTTACCTGGCGGAGAATTGGTTATCTCCAATAGGTGGATTAGGTCTATGCCGATCAGGATAGATGGTAGAGAGTTAAGCGCTGATCTGATAGAGATGAGCTTAGTCGAATTCGATATTATTTTAGGAATGGATTTCCTATCTAAATATTCGGCGAGCATTGACTGTAAGAGGAAGATGGTGGTCTTCCAACCGGAAAGTGAAGAACCGTTTGTATTTGTGGGTTCGGTTCAGGGATCTCGGCTATGTCAGCGAGAGAATTATTGCACGGTGGGTGCTTAGGGTTTCTGGCCGTGGTGGTGGACACCACTCGGCCAGACACCATTCGGCCAGAGGACATCAGAGTGGTTCGGGAATTTTTGGACGTTTTTCCCGAAGAACTTCCAGGGTTACCACCTCAGCGGAAGATTGATTTCGTGATTCACTTGGCACCAGGGGTGGATCCGGTTTCCAAAGCCCCGTATAGGATGGCTCCAGCTGAACTTAAGGAATTAAAGATTCAGCTCCAAGGGTTGCTTGACATAGGGTTCATTCGGCCCAGTGTGTCACCCTGGGGAGCCCCGGTTTTGTTCGTCAAGAAGAAGGATGGATCTATGAGGATGTGCATCGACTACAGAGAGTTGAACAAGCTGACGGTGAAGAATAAATATCCATTACCTAGGATCGATGACTTGTTCGATCAGCTTCAGGGAAGACGGTCTTCTCTAAGATTGATCTCCGTTCGGGTTATCATCAGTTGAGAATCCGAGAGGAGGACATTCCAAAGACGGCTTTCCGCACTAGGTATGGACACTACGAGTTTCTGGTTATGTCATTCGGACTAACCAATGCTCCTGCAGCATTCATGGACCTGATGAATAGAGTATTCAAGGATTTCCTCGATATCTGTGTGATTGTGTTTATCGACGACATCCTCGTGTACTCTCAATCAGAAGAGGAGCATGAGTTACATCTTCAGATGGTACTGCAACGACTTCGAGAACATAGACTCTACGCCAAGTTCAAGAAATGTGAGTTCTGGTTGTCTCAGTTGTCCTTCCTAGGGCACATTGTGAGTAAAGACGGGATCAAGGTGGATCCCGGGAAGATTGAATCCGTCAGGGATTGGCCGAGACCGAAGACAGTGACAGAGATCAGAAGCTTCTTGGGATTAGCTGGGTACTACCGTAGGTTCGTGGAGGGGTTCTCCAAAATTTCAATGCCCCTAACCGAGCTTACAAAGAAGAATCAGCGATTTATCTGGTCAGATAAATGCGAAGCTAGTTTTCAGGAGCTGAAACAGAGGTTGATTACTGCTCCGGTACTAGCTTTGCCTTCGGACAAGGAGAAGTTCGTAGTCTACTGTGACGCATCCAAACAGGGTTTGGGGTGTGTATTGATGCAAGCCGATCGGGTTATCGCTTATGCCTCCCGTCAGTTAAAGGATTATGAACAGCGATACCCGACTCATGATTTAGAATTGGCCGCAGTGGTTTTTGCACTGAAGATTTGGCGGCATTACCTTTACGGGGAGAAGTGCGAGATCTACACCGACCATAAAAGTCTCAAGTATTTCTTTACTCAGAAAGATTTGAACATGAGACAAAGGCGTTGGTTGGAATTAGTGAAGGATTATGATTGTGAGATCCTCTATCATCCCGGAAAAGCCAATGTAGTGGCCGATGCCCTGAGAAAAAAAGGGTCCCGGGCAAGTAGCTAGCATGGTTCAGATCTCATCTCAGCTAGCAGAGGATATGGTTAGATCCAGCATTGAGTTTGTGGTAGGTCAGCTTCACAACTTAACGCTGCAATCTGATCTGTTGGATAGAATAAAGGTTGCTCAAATGACAGATCCGGAGTTAGTGAAGATCAGAGATGAGGTATTGGCTGGTCAAGCCAAAGACTTTTCAGTGTCAGATAGTGGGATGCTTTTGTATAAAGCCAGGGTTTGTGTTCCGAACAGTGTGGAATTGAGACTCGAGATCTTTGAGGAGGCTCATTCTACTCCATATTCTCTGCATCCCGGCACCACCAAGATGTACCAAGATTTGAAACCGTACTTCTGGTGGAACGGTATGAAGAAGAATTTGGTAGAATTCGTATCGAGATGCCTCACTTGTCAGCAGATCAAGGCTGAACATCAGAGACCAGCAGGGTTGTTGCAGCCTCTAACCCTACCAGAATGGAAATGGGAGGATATTGCGATGGATTTTGTGGTCGGGTTACCTAGGACCACGGGTTTGTATGATTCCATCTGGGTAGTGGTGGACCGATTTACGAAATCTGCCCATTTTCTGCCGGTTAGAACAACATTTACAGTGGATCAGTTGGCAGAGTTATATGTCAGGGAGATAGTGAGACTTCACGGGGTACCGAAGTCCATAGTTTCGGACAGGGATCCGAAATTCACCTCCAAATTTTGGAAAAGTTTGCAACGGGCAATGGGTACGAAGCTAAAATTCAGTACAACATTCCATCCTCAGACAGATGGTCAGTCAGAAAGGACAATTCAGATATTGGAGGATATGTTGAGAGCCTGTGTTATGGACTTTGAGGGTTCATGGAGTAAATATCTACCGTTAATAGAATTCTCGTACAACAACAGTTATCAGAGTACGATAGGGATGGCACCCTACGAACTGTTGTACGGTAGAAAGTGTAGATCCCCTATCCACTGGGATGAGACAGGGGAGAGGAAATACCTAGGTCCAGAGTCAGTTCAGCGAACCAATGAGGCAATAGAAAAGATAAAAGCTAGAATGCTTGCTTCTCAGAGCAGACAGAAGAGTTACGCAGATCCGAAACGTAGAGATGTTGAGTTCCGAGTAGGGGACCATGTGTTTTTGCGAGTATCTCCGATGAAGGGGATTAAACGTTTCGGGAAAAGAGGCAAGTTATGCCCTAGATTTACAGGACCTTTCGAGATTCTCGAGAAGATAGGTCAAGTGGCATATCGGTTAGCATTGCCTCCAGCCTTATCAGCAGTGCACAACGTATTCCATGTCTCAATGTTGAGAAAATACGTTTTAGACCCCTCTCATATACTCAGTTATGAGAGTCTTCAGCTTCAGCCAGACATGTCATATGAGGAACAGCCAGTGCAGATCCTGGATAGAAAGGATAAAGTCCTTCGGAATAAGACCATAGCATTGGTCAAGGTTCTCTGGAGAAACAGTAAGGTGGAAGAAGCCACCTGGGAGCTAGAGTCAGATATGAGATGTAACGCCCTGTCCAACAGGGACGCCACGTGTGTGCACTTTATTTAAAATACCAATAATTATATAAGATGTAATTATACTAAAAGTGTGGGTAATTAAAATTTTGATAGTTAAAACTCAACCTTTAAAGTGTTTAACAAAAGATAAGTAACATGATTTATGGGGTCCCCCTGTTTTCAAAATATTTACAAACTGGTTTCAAAGTATTTTACAACATAAGCTTTATATTTTCCAAAATACAATCAAAATAGAGCATCCTGTAAACTGGGCTGCCTGTGGCTGGTATGTACATTGCTGCTGTGACCATAACTCATGGTTGTTCGACTTTAGCTTTTCCTTTACCTGCACCATAAAGCACCAGTGAGTCACAGAGACTCAGCAAGAAAGTGACTAAAACAATAATTGAAAGAAAATGATTATCAACTTATTCTCATGCTATTATGTTTACTCACTATTCGATAATAATAAGTATTTCCTTAAACATCATACATTCCTGGTACTTAATAAAGTACCACTTTTACCACTCGTTACATACGAGCTGAATATGTCACTATCGTTGCCCGATAATGCAAACGATAAGTAAGAAACCTAACCGCGGTTTCAAGAGTAATTACTCATAACGGTAATAACCGTTTCCAACCCTAGGTAATAACCTAGGCTTAATAAGCTTTAGCCAACATCATAATAATAATTAAGGTCACCTCCATTCATTCATCGATTTTTAACCACATACGGTGCTTACCACTTTTCTTACCTTAATTCAGAAGTCAAGAATATGGCCGACCTGGGTGGAAAAACAAGCTAGGCAATCCCGGTCCTATGTCACGACAATTGAAACACAATAAATACCTTAACATAATATTCCGGATTAAAACCCTAATTCTAAACCGATTAGACTTAGCCTTCACCATCAATATAATAATTCAAATAACTCAAAATTACTCAAAGGCAGGTACTAGGTTCAACCCCGAGCTAAACACGGATCAGAGAAAAAAACCGAGAATTTTTCCCCTGCTGTAACCGGTCGACCGGTTCTGATATAGCAGAACCAACCGGCCGACCAGCTGTCGCTGCATTACGAAAAACTCGGTTTTTCTCCTCCAAACTCGAACCAAAACCATTTCATACCTAATTTGAATTTCCAGAACAGTTCAATATACCAAATACAATACATTCAACACATCATTTAATCACAACTCACCATTTAACTCAAAATCAACATCTCACTTGGTAAATTGCATAAAAACATCACTTTCAACCATCAATTTAATTGGACAGCCCTCAATCTCACTCAATCTTCATTCACACAAGTTTCAAATCACCCTAAGAACCTACCCTAACTACAGTTTATACCCCAGCTCTGAATTACATGAAAACCCTCACCAAAACCTAAACTAAACTCATAAAAATCAACCAAGAAAAGAGTAGAAACCATACCTCCACTTAGCTAGCTTCTAGGGTTAGGATTTGCTCAAGGAATTGAAGAGAATAAATGAGTTTTCCCCTGGTTTTCAACAGCTTCAAAAATCGGCAGAAGGAGAAGAGAAGAAAAGCTTGGAGCTTTGTATTTTTTTTTTGAAAAAAAAGAGTGCTTTCTTGGCTTGGAAGGAAGCTTTAAATAAAGGTTCTCTTTTTCTTTTTTTTTTTTAAAAATAGGCAGCTTAAAATAAAATGAAAGAAAAGTCAAAATAAAAGATTCCATTGGATTTGCTAATCTACCCCTCTCACATAAATTTTTTTTTAAAAAAACCCTAGGGGCATTTTGGTAATTTTACTAATTCCCCATTCCGACATTCTAATAAAATTCTAACTTAATCCGGGATATTCTCAAAATAATTCTTTCATTTAATGTCGTGACATTGCTAACCACATAGCTAAAATTTCACAATTACCGGGCCCAAAATAACGCATTTTCATTAAATAATTTCCCAACAATTTACCTAAGTAAGATCATAATCCTACTTCATTTTCCAAGTAATTACATATTTAATAAAATATGTCCATTTAAATATTATTTATTTTCTGGGATATTACAACTATCCCCCACTTATAGAAATTTCGTCCTCGAAATTTACCTGAAAAGTTCGGGATACAACTCCCGCATCTGCGACTCTAATTCCCAAGTCGCTTCTTCAACTTTGCTGTTCCGCCACAACACTTTGACTAGTGAAATAGTCTTGTTTCGCAACACCTTTTCTTTCCTGTCTAAGATCTGTACTGGTTGTTCTTCATATGACAGGTCGGTTTGAAGCTCAATGTCTTCATAACTTAAGATATGAGTTGTATCAGATACATATTTCCGAAGCATCGAGACATGAAACACGTTATGAACCCCAGATAAAGCAGGAGGTAGAGCCAACCGATAAGCTACCTGACCTACTTTCTCAAGAATCTCAAATGGACCAATAAATCTGGGACTCAACTTTCCTTTCTTCCCGAACCTTCGAATTCCCTTCATTGGGGACACCCGAAGAAAAACAAAATCCCCAACTTGGAATTCAACATCTCTACGCTTTGGATCCGCGTAGCTTTTCTGTCTACTTTGGGAAGCAAGCATACGAGCTCGAATCTTTTCAATAGCCTCGCTCGTTCTTTGGACAGCTTCAGGTCCAAGATACCTACGTTCACCAGCCTCATCCCAGTGAATAGGTGATCGACATTTCCTTCCATAAAGCATCTCATACGGAGCCATGCCAATGGTACTCTGATAACTATTGTTATAAGAAAACTCAATCAGAGGTAGGTACTTGTTCCAAGAACCTTCAAAGTCCATTATACATGCCCTCAACATATCCTCAAGTATCTGGATAGTTCTTTCAGACTGACCATCAGTTTGAGGATGAAAAGCTGTACTGAATTTCAACTTAGTACCCATTGCTTGCTGTAAACTTTCCCAGAATTTGGATGTAAATTTTGGATCTCGATCTGAAACTATCGACTTTGGGGCACCATGAAGTCGAACTATCTCTTTAATATACAAATCAGCATATTGATCCACTGTATACGTTGTCCTCACCGGGAGAAAGTGAGCAGACTTCGTATATCGATCCACTATCACCCAAATAGAATCATAATACCCTACTGTTCTGGGCAATCCCACCACAAAATCCATGGTGATGTCCTCCCATTTCCATTCAGGAATCTTTAGAGGTTGAAGCAAACCTGCCGGCCTTTGATGTTCTGCTTTAATTTGTTGACAAAGTTAAGCATTTTGACACATATTCAACAATATCCTTCTTCATACCCGCCACCGTATAAAGCTTTCACATCATGATACATCTGGGTTGTTCCCGGGTGTAAGGAGTACGGTGTAGTATGAGATTCATCAAGAATCTCTTGTCCGATTTCTTTATCAACCGCATTACGTATTCGTTTTTGTATCGCAACAACCCATCAGATAAGCACGAAAAGTCTCTTGCCAATCCAGCCTCTAACTTCTCCTTATGTCCCTGTAGCTCAAGGTCACCTTGTTGGGCTACTCTAATTCTTTCCAACAGATTAGATTGTATGGTGATATTAGCAAGTTTTCCAATTACAAATTCAATTCCCGCTCTCGTCATGTCCTCAGCCAACTTGGCTGAAATTTCCTTTAGTTCACAAACTTGCCCTGGTCCTTTCCGACTTAGAGCATCCGCTACCACATTTGCTTTACCAGGGTGGTAGAGAATCTCGCAGTCATAATCTTTGACCAGCTCTAACCATCGTCGTTGCCTCATATTTAAATCCTTCTGAGTGAAAAAGTACTTGAGGCTTTTGTGATCTGTATAAATTTCACACTTTTCACCATACAGATAGTGACGCCAAACTTTTAATGCAAAGACAACCGCCGCTTAATTCAATATCATGGGTAGGATATCGTTGTTCATACTCCTTCAATTGCCTGGATGCATAAGCAATCACTTTCCCTGACTGCATAAGAACACAACCTAACCCTTGTTTGGACGCATCACAATAAATCACGAACTTTTCGTCACCTTTTGGTAAGGTTAGCACAGGAGCGGTAATCAACCTTTGCTTCAATTCCTGGAAACTACCTTCACACTTGTCAGTCCAAACAAACTTACAATTCTTTCGGGTCAACTCAGTTAAAGGCGTAGAAATCTTTGCAAATCCCTCAACAAACCTTCGGTAATACCCTGCTAGCCCTGTGAAACTTCTAACCTCAGTTGCTGATTTAGGTCGAGGCCAGTCACGCACTGCTTCAATCTTCACTGGATCCACTAAAATACCATCTTTACTCACCACATGCCCCAAGAAACTCACCTGAGGTAACCAGAATTCACACTTCTTAAATTTGGCATACAACTTATGCTCCCTGAGACGTTGTAATACCATTCGAAGATGTCTTTCGTGAGTCTCTTCCGAGTCTGAATAAATTAGAATATCATCGATAAAGACAATGACAAAATGATCCAGAAAATCTTTGAACACTCGGTTCATCAAGTCCATAAATGCTGCCGGGGCATTTGTTAATCCGAAGGACATTACCAGGAATTCATAATGACCATACCGGGTCCGAAAAGCTGTCTTGGGAATATCCTCCTCCCGAATCCTCAGTTGGTGATAACCAGATCGAAGATCAATTTTAGAAAAGACAGTTTTACCCTGCAACTGATCAAATAAATCATCTATTCTTGGCAAAGGGTACTTGTTCTTCACTGTTAATTTGTTTAACTCCCGATAATCTATACACATTCGTAATGTTCCATCTTTCTTTTTCACAAACAAAACTGGTGCACCCCAAGGTGAAGTGCTAGGTCTAGTAAATTTTAAATCCATCATTCCCTGTAACTGAACTTTTAACTCTTTCAGCTCTGCAGGTGCCATCCTATAGGGAGCTTTCGATACAGGCTCAGCTCCTGGTATTAAATCAATCTCAAAATCAATTTCACGTTTTGGTGGCGACCCTGGTAACTCTTCTGGAAACACATCCAGAAATTCTCGAACCACTGGGACATGCTCCGGTCCCGCTAGTGGTTCCCTGGAAATATCTATAACACTTGCCAAGAAACCAATGCACCCCTCACACAACAAATCCCTTGCCTTAAGGGCTGAAATTAAGGGAATCCGAGATCCTTGCATCTTACCCACAAATACAAAAGGGTCCTCGCCCTCAGGCTGAAAAGTTACCATCTTCCTTTTACAATCAATGGTGGCGTTGTATTTAGCAAGCCAATCCATCCCCAAAATAACATCAAAATCCTCCAGATTTAATTCTATCAGATCAACTGATAACTCTCTTCCTTCCACAAACACTGGAAGGGATCGAACCCACCCGCCGGAGATAACCAACTCCCCAAGAGGCAACAAGGTTCCAAAACCTCTAGAAAGCACATCACTAGGTTTATTCAAACTCGCTCAATTATTCTACTTGAAATATAAGAATGCGTCGCACCAGAATCAATTAACACAGTCAATAAAGTACCAGCAACAGAAAGCTGACCTGTCACAGTAGAAGGACCAGCATCAGCCTCAGCTTGAGTGAGGACAAACACTCGGGCAGGAACGGTTGTATCATCCTTCTTTTGCTCTAACCGTAGCAATTGTGGACAATTTCTCTTCATGTGACCCACCATTCCACAGTGGAAACAGGCCCTAGCCTGACACTCGCCCAGGTGATGTTTTTTACACCTCGGACATTCAGGAAAAGTCCGCCAGTTTTCATTCCCACTACGACGGAACCCTTGGTTACCCTGGAATCTTTTGTTTGGGCCTCGCCGCCGATGTTTCACTAGGTCTTTTCCTGCGGTCACCAAGATCAATACCCCTACCCGAACCAGCACCTGCTGTTTGTTTCCATGAATCTCTTCTGGCAATATTTTTCTTTCGTATCTGAGCCTCTGCACCCTCAGAAACTAAAGCCAACTCAACTATCTGAGCATAAGTTCGGGCAACCCCCGGTTGTTTAGAAGCAACAATCACATCCCGGGCGATGTGTTCATCCAGCCCCCGTATAAACTTTGCTTTCCTAGCAGCTTCAGTAGCCACCTCATCTGAGGCAAACTTTGCCAGTCGATCAAACTTAGTAGCATACTCTGTCACAGTCATACTACCCTGAGTTAACCGTATAAACTCTTCTGCCTTTGCTGCCTTAATAGACTCATTATAATACTTCTCAAAAAATAAGGCCCGAAAAGTTTCCCAGGTCATATTATTCAGATCATGGCCCTGAGATACAATCTCCCACCAAATACGGGCATCATCTCGTAGCATATAGGTAGCACACTCGACCCTGGTCATTATCTTCAACTCGCATAAAATCAAAAATGGATGTTATCATACTCATCCATTGCTCCGCTTTGAGTGGATCAGCACCACCCTCAAACACTGGCGGGTTCTGCTTCCTGAACCGCTCATATAATGGTTCCAAACGATTCCCTGCATCCGGTGGCACTACTAGGGGTGCCGGAGGATCAGGATTCGCATTTAGAGCAGGTGAGCTCGCCGCTCTCTTAATTCTCCGATTTGCTCACCCCGCCGCCGAATAGTTTCTTGCATAGCAAAGCATATAACCGTTCCCAATTAGGTGGTGGTAAAGGGTTCTCACCCTCACCGGCAGCCCCGAGCCCAGCTACCTCGCGGGCACCCCTACCAGTCCGCCTTGGGTGCATAACTATACACCTGCGATCACATTCCAAGTAATAATAATACTGATAAGTATTTCCATATATTATAATCCTTCCCACAACATTCTGATATCAACATAATTCAAATAATCAGGTAATCAGAAAATTAACAAGCTATCTTTTAACTTAAAGCTTACTAAACCATGAGTCGATCAGGTCCTTGCAACCAATGTACATATCAAACCAGTCTTCAGGATCTAAAAACCTTGGCGCTCTGATACCATGTTGTAACGCCCTGTCCAACAGGGACGCCACGTGTGTGCACTTTATTTAAAATACCAATAATTATATAAGATGTAATTATACTAAAAGTGTGGGTAATTAAAATTTTGATAGTTAAAACTCAACCTTTAAAGTGTTTAACAAAAGATAAGTAACATGATTTATGGGGTCCCCCTGTTTTCAAAATATTTACAAACTGGTTTCAAAGTATTTTACAACATAAGCTTTATATTTTCCAAAATACAATCAAAATAGAGCATCCTGTAAACTGGGCTGCCTGTGGCTGGTATGTACATTGCTGCTGTGACCATAACTCATGGTTGTTCGACTTTAGCTTTTCCTTTACCTGCACCATAAAGCACCAGTGAGTCACAGAGACTCAGCAAGAAAGTGACTAAAACAATAATTGAAAGAAAATGATTATCAACTTATTCTCATGCTATTATGTTTACTCACTATTCGATAATAATAAGTATTTCCTTAAACATCATACATTCCTGGTACTTAATAAAGTACCACTTTTACCACTCGTTACATACGAGCTGAATATGTCACTATCGTTGCCCGATAACGCAAACGATAAGTAAGAAACCTAACCGCGGTTTCAAGAGTAATTACTCATAACGGTAATAACCGTTTCCAACCCTAGGTAATAACCTAGGCTTAATAAGCTTTAGCCAACATCATAATAATAATTAAGGTCACCTCCATTCATTCATCGATTTTTAACCACATACGGTGCTTACCACTTTTCTTACCTTAATTCAGAAGTCAAGAATATGGCCGACCTGGGTGGAAAAACAAGCTAGGCAATCCCGGTCCTATGTCACGACAATTGAAACACAATAAATACCTTAACATAATATTCCGGATTAAAACCCTAATTCTAAACCGATTAGACTTAGCCTTCACCATCAATATAATAATTCAAATAACTCAAAATTACTCAAAGGCAGGTACTAGGTTCAACCCCGAGCTAAACACGGATCAGAGAAAAAAACCGAGAATTTTTCCCCTGCTGTAACCGGTCGACCGGTTCTGATATAGCAGAACCAACCGGTCGACCGGTTGCTGCCAGACCAGAAAAACTCTGGTTTTTCTCCTCCAGCTCGAACCAAAACCATTTCATACCTAATTTGAATTTCCAGAACAGTTCAATATACCAAATACAATACATTCAACACATCATTTAATCACAACTCACCATTTAACTCAAAATCAACATCTCACTTGGTAAATTGCATAAAAACATCACTTTCAACCATCAATTTAATTGGACAGCCCTCAATCTCACTCAATCTTCATTCACACAAGTTTCAAATCACCCTAAGAACCTACCCTAACTACAGTTTATACCCCAGCTCTGAATTACATGAAAACCCTCACCAAAACCTAAACTAAACTCATAAAAATCAACCAAGAAAAGAGTAGAAACCATACCTCCACTTAGCTAGCTTCTAGGGTTAGGATTTGCTCAAGGAATTGAAGAGAATAAATGAGTTTTCCCCTGGTTTTCAACAGCTTCAAAAATCGGCAGAAGGAGAAGAGAAGAAAAGCTTGGAGCTTTGTATTTTTTTTTTGAAAAAAAAGAGTGCTTTCTTGGCTTGGAAGGAAGCTTTAAATAAAGGTTCTCTTTTTCTCTTTTTTTTTTTTTAAATAATAATGGGCAGCTTAAAGTAAAATGAAAGAAAATTCAAAATAAAAGGTTCCATTGGATTGCTAATCTACCCCTCTCACATAAATTTTTTAAAAAAAACCCTAGGGGCATTTTGGTAATTTTACTAATTCCCCAATCCGACATTCTAATAAAATTCTAACTTAATCCGGGATATTCTCAAAATAATTCTTTCATTTAATGTCGTGACATTGCTAACCACATAGCTAAAATTTCACAATTACCGGGCCCAAAATAACGCATTTTCATTAAATAATTTCCCAACAATTTACCTAAGTAAGATCATAATCCTACTTCATTTTCCAAGTAATTACATATTTAATAAAATATGTCCATTTAAATATTATTTATTTTCTGGGATATTACATGAGAGCTCAATATCCAGAGTTATTCAGGTTAGATTTCGGGGACGAAATCCTTTTAAGGGGGGAATAGTTGTAAAGCCCGCTTAGTTAATTTGGAAATTAGCTGTTGTTTATGTTTAATTATGAAATTATTTATAGCTATTTAAATAATTTATGATACTGTTATTTATGGAATTCAGAAATGCATGATTATGTCATCAGTAGCTTTTATATTTCGCATTTCCGGTGTCCGGTATTTTGGAACTCGGCGTTTGGCTCAGTAGAAATCACAACTTAGTATGTTAGTATTTTGGGGACGGGTTTTAGACATTGGGAATGTCGGGAGTGGCCGGGAATTTAGAATTTCCCAAAAATACCCCTCTAGTATGAATTATGTGATTTTATGGTGGAGGGGCAAAATGGTCTTTTTGCCCCATTAGTGTTTTGTCTTTTGTGGCTTTATGAAATGGAAAAATAATGTTTATTTTTATTATTACTTGGCTGAAATATGTGATAAATGCTTTATAACTCCTTTTCCCTTAAATTCCACACTTAGTCAAAAAATTAGAAAGAAATTTCAAAACACACACACAAAGCTCTCTCTTTTCCTCTCTTGTTCGGCCAAGCTTGGGGAGCAGCTAGGGCTGGATTTTCCTTGTTGATTTCAAGTTATTTTAGCAAGATCAAAGTGATTTTAATTGAGGTAATTCTTGGCTTTAGTTCTTACTTTGTTTTTCTTGAAAAAAATGAAGAAAATGATAATGCATGCATGATTAATTGAGGTAGTTGCTGCTGTGTTTTGTTGATGTTTTCTGTGGTTTAAAGCATGATTTTTAGTTGGTAATTAAGCTCTTGTGAAGTATGATTCCTAGGTTGAGCATGCTAGAGGTTTAATATTGCAAAAGTTGGATTTTCTACATGAATTATTGTGAATATGTTTCTGTGTTGTTGCTGTAGTTTCTGTTAGTGTTCAGAGATGATTTTATGCTAGTTTAAGTAGAATTAAGCTAGTGGAATGCATGTTTAGGTGGTTTTGCTCAAGCTTGAGTTTGGAACTCAAAGCTTGAGCTCCAATGGCAAATTTTGTATCTGTGGTTTCTGGGTAGGTTTGATGCCTTGGATATGTTATTTGGGACATATAGAACAGGTCTGGAAAGTTTGGGACCAATTGGGGTTGAATTGGTCGAGTTATGAATTTTTGAAGTTGCTGCCTGCGAGGAACCGGAATTCCGGTTGTGCATCCGGAATTCCGGATGGGGGTCCTGAATTTCCCAGAACCGGAATTCCGGTTGGGCAACCGGTCTACCGGTTGGGGGATTTTTCAGAACCCTAGTTTTCCTCGTTTTTAGGTTTTTAGGGGTATTGCCATGCTTTTTATCGATAGGGAAACTTTTAGTTCCAAGTTTTAGTCCCCGGGAAGTGATTTAGCGTGTCACTTATAGCGTTGTGATTTTTATGGTTTAGGAGCCAGTAATCCGCCGCTCAGCTTCAGTTCCAGTCAGGTTGACCGGCACACCTGAAATCGGAATCCAGGTAAGATTAGTATAACAGTATGCATATGTAGATTACATGTTTAGCGTGCATGTAGGAAGCCTGCTAGATTACATTAGATATGTATTTAGGCTTCGAACCATCCAACCCTGTCACGTCGGTACAGGCTGGAGTATGACCAGCAGCCGGAGTATGACCGGTTCGACCGATCAGGCTGACACTTGGTTGGTGGTTCAGTGCTATTGACCTATCCCGTCGGTACAGGCTGGAGTATGACCAGCAGCCGGAGTATGACCGGTTCGACCGATCAGGAGGATACTTGTCAATAGTACCGTCCCCTGAACGTTCAAAACTCAGTACCATGTTGGACATGGCAGTAGTGGCTCAGCACCATGTTGGACATGGCAGTAGCGGGACTCAGTATCGTGTTGGACACGGCAGTTAGTTATGTATGATATTATTATGCTTTTCTTACTGAGTCTGTCGACTCACAGTTTATGTTCATGTGTAGGTAAAGGCAAGGCTGTAGCTGATGGACCGTGAGCGAGCTTATGAGATTGTACATGTCGGGGCGGTTAGGCCTGGAGCGTACGATCCTCGGGACAGCACGGCTGAGATTTTTGTAACTGTCGTTAGACGACTTTCATTTTGATGTAAAAGTTAAACAGTTAAAACGTTTGTAAATGATTTTATAAATCGGGATCCCGAGACTTTTATAATATGGTTTATAAGTTTAATTAAAAAGCAAAATTTTAATTAATCACGTTTTTCCATAAACCTCGTTGATTAGCAACGAGCTGCACAGTACGTTTAAAAATCACGTAATACGCCTAAGATAGTTAGGGTGTTACACCACCCCTAAGAATATACATATAGGGTACTATGGATAACCTCCACCCCTAAGTATATAGAGATTATGATCCACCACTAATGGTTGTAAAGATCATGACTCTCTTAGTGTGATAGAGTTTATGTGGAGTTGAATACTATCCAGAGTTCATTAGATATAAAAGATCGTTGAACTGCATAGTTTTCTTAACTTTTCTCCACCTCTATCAGATCATAAGATCCTTTTATTAAACAAATTCTTAATAATTGTATTAGAATTAACAATTATTGATAAACATAGAAATAATTTCTAGTGTTTATTTAATATAACTCGATGAAGAGTTGTAAATATTATAGAATTTGCATCAATAATAAAAACACTTACACATACAAACATACAAATATAATGTGGTAATAATTGATGAAGATAAAATAAATGAAGCTCAATCTCATAATTTGCAATATTGATTTCGAAAAAAAAAATACTTTATTAATAATAAAAAAAAGTATTGCAACAATATGAGAAAAACAGGGATAAATATCCCTAACTAAAATTTGAAATCCAAATTGTCTTTAAACTAAAACAATTAATTCAAAAATTAAAGAGCTTCATCTTCATCTGGACGATTTCACCCTTGGTCCAGCTTTCTGATCCAACTCAATTGAGTTCAAGTAGCTTGGCCTATAAGAAGAAGAAAACAAATAAACAAAGTTAGTCCAGAAATAAAATCCGATTGGATAATAATTAACTAAACTCTTAAAGTTTATAAATGGAAATACCTTGTTTCTTTGCAAGAAGTTTAGGACACTGGGATTTCCAATGACCTTTTTCATTGCAGTAGAAACACTTTCCTTTAAGTGTAGCATCACCAGAAGGAACAACCTTTTTATTTTTCATGGCTTTAGTTCGCTTCTTGGTGTTGTTCCACTTCCTCTTCGATTTGGGCTTTGAAGCAGAGGCAACATTTGCTTCAGGTTTTATCGTCCCATTACCATTACCAGGATTATGAGGTTTACTCCCTTTCTTCTTGGGTCCTGCAATCAAATTTTCATAAGTTTGAAGGTCATTGACTAATTCATGAAAGTCAATTTCCTTCTTATTCATGACATAATTTGATGTGTATGGTAGAAATGCTGGAGTCAGGCTATTCAAGATAAGACTAACTTGAGTAGCACTGTCCATTTCAGCACCATGATCCTGGGCTTCTTGGAAATAACTAGACATGAGGAGAACATGGTCACGCACGTTTTGATGAGGTTCCATCCGTGCATTAATGTACTTCTTAGTCGCGTCAAAGCGTGACTGAAGCGATGCCTTACCGAATAGCTCATTTAACTTCGTCATAACTTCAGTAGCCTTCTCAGTTTTAGAAAACTGAGTTTTGAGGGTGTCAACCATGCTAGAAAGCATAAAGTATAGAGCTTTGTCATTTGCTTTCTCCCAACGCTCATACTTTTCTTTCACAGCTTTGGATGCATTATCCCCAGGCACTTCAGGTGACGACTCAGTTAAAACAAACAAGGCACTTTCTCCTATGAGAGCAATATTAATGTTCTCTTTCCATTTATTAAAGTTAGATCCATTCAGCTTGTTTTCAGTCAACATTGATAACATGGGATTCATTTTGGCAAAACAGGATACTACAAAATAATAGAAATCAACAAATAGAAATTTAATAATGGTTTAACACAAAATCAATTCAGAAATTATAAGCACATAGCAAGTAGGAATGATATGAGAAAATACTTAAAAAATTCAATCCTAAATAATTTCCAAGGTTTTCAACAAACTGATATCAGTGTCCCGTTTAGGCGAGAGTCAAAGCTACCATCCATTGAATAGAGTTGTGAGCTCATCTAAAATGTTAAACATTCTGTTAGTGTTATTATTTTGTGACAGTGTTTGTTCTGTTCAATGTCTAGTCGTATCTGGATTTTTAGTCTGTTATATCTGCACTAACGTTTGTTTACGAGAGTCTCATTTAAGTGTTAGTTAGTGCCAGCTGGACTTATTTTGTGGATATATATATATAGTCAGTTTCTGTTAGTAAAGTGGTTATCCATTAAATCGTTCAGACAGTTATTTCGGTTGTTTTTAGAGAGATAGTCGTATCTTATTTCTGGTGGTTGTGATTACAGGTTAGATCTTGGAGCTTGAGAGTGTTCATCAATGGCGGAATGATCTGAATCTGGAATTGTTGAGTTCAAACTGAAGGGATTTCAGTGTCATCTTCATCATCAGATCTGAAGGGATTTCAGATTGAAGACATGTTGAAGAGGAGCTCAGTTGCTGCACAAGGGATTGTGCATTAACAATCAGTGTTCTTGATTGTCGTTGGTAATTCATTACTATTTGCTGTAAAGGTTGTATTTGATTCCTTTAGAGAGAATTGGAAATTGTAATATGAACCTTTGATAAATAGTGGATGAATTTACCCTGGTTCGGGGAACCCAAGCACTAGTCGGTTGAGATGTGTTCTCAGTGCAGATGAAGCTTGTAAATTGATGTGTGATTTACAGCCTAAAGTTTAATTCTTGTTCATAACTCATATCTTGAAATCGATCAATCTAAAGATGTACAACTTGGTAACTTGAATCATTAAAATCTACTAGTTGCACTTTCAATTGGTATCAGAGCTTGAAATTTTATAAAAATTTGTGTTAGATCCTACTACTGTATGATTCTTGATCGTTGATTCTTGAATCAACCTTGATGATCGATTCTGTCGCAACTAACCTCCTCTGAGTTCTCTCTCAAAGAACTACAGAACATTTGTGTGTTTGTTTACCACTTCTGTGTGCAGGATGGAAATGTTTAGAGAAGGAGGCTCCACCTCGAGACCTCCTATGCTGGAAGGAGCAAATTATCCATACTGGAAAACCAGGATGCGTGCTTTCTTGAGAGCTGTTGATGAAAGAGTTTGGATGTCCATAGAAGAAGGGTGGTGGAAACCAACGATGATGGAGAATGAAATCGTCATACCCAAACCCATGAGTCAATGGACCACTGTTGAAATGGAAAGAGCGAATTTCAACTCAAAGGCTCTTCATGCCTTGTTTAATGCTGTTTCCACTAACCAGTTGAAGGTTATAGCCAATTGTGAAATTGCTAAGGAAGCATGGGAGAAGCTAAAGATTAAGAACGAGGGAACTGATGCTGTCAAGAAATCAAGGCTGCGTGCCTTGGCAAAGGCTTTCGAAAATCTCACCATGGAGGAGGATGAGTCTGTGGCTGAATTCCATGCAAAACTTTGTGACATCTCTAATGAATCATATGCTCTGGGGAAAACTTACTCTAACTCGAAACTGGTTCGAAAGGTGCTTGGTGTCCTCCCCAGAAGATTCATGTCCAAAGTTACCTCTATCGAAGAAATGAGAAACATTGAGGAACTCGATCTTGACGAACTCATCGGGTCATTACAAAACTATGAGCTATCACTGTCTAGGTGGAAGAAAACCAAGAAAGAAAAGGAGGTGGTGAAAGAAAAATCAGAGGTTGGCATTGCACTTATTCACCAAGAAAACAAGAAACCTGTTCTGGAAGACTTAAATGGCATTACAGATGAAACTGTTGCCCTGTTAACAAGAAACTATGCAAAGTTCTTGAAAAAGAACTACAGGAAAAATTCACCAGCTGACAAAGAAAATCTTCTCAAGAGAAACAAAGGAGTAAATTTCAAACCAGGACAAGCCTCAACTGATCAAAAGGGGCGAGGGATTAAGTGCAGAGAATGTGATGGATATGGTCACATTTTGGCTGAGTGTGCCAACACACTAAAAAAGAAAAAGGCCCTTGCAGCAACTTCAAGTGATAGTGATGAGGAAAAGAACTCCACAGCCAGTGAAGGATCAGATGAAGAAAAGCAGGTACTTGCATTCATGGCCCAAAGCTGTAATCCAGTTGAATCTGAAGTTGATGCAGTCTCCACCTCATCAGAAGCAGACAGCACAGGTCGTCAACATGCTTATGAAGAAATGTTTGCACAATGGGAGTACATGACTAAACAGATTCGTGCCCTAAAGAACTCCCTAGAGCAAGTGGAGACTGAAAAAGGAAAGTTAGAAGACTCTGTCAAAAATCTCAACCGACTTCTTGATGAAAAGGAGAATGAGATCTACAAACTCACAGCTGATCTAATCCGAACCAAGCAAGCGTTACAGTTCATTCCCCCAGGCACTGCTGCCATCAATCAAACCCTACAGCTTCAGAAGCCCTATGGTGATCGAACTTCATTAGGATATAAGATGCTATATAAGCAAGGGAATGACTTGTCTGTTGAGCATTCCTTACCCTCCAATGTCAATTCATCAAAGAAGGAAGATGGGTCTCTTGACACCTCAATCACCATTAACGAATCTGACTCATCTGAGAGGAGACAGGTTCCAACTGGACCCATCAAACTCAAATTTGAAGGAAGAAGGACTGATGCTGACAACTTCCCACAGAATGACAATTTCATTCCTACATGTCATTTCTGTAATAGGAGAGGACACATTCGACCTAAGTGTTACAAATTGCAGAACTACTTGAAAGCCATGATCAATCGACCAAATAGTTTCCCTCCACCAAATAAGTCACATGGACGCAAACCTCGTCGAGAATGGAAAATAAAGTCCAAACCAAATCCTGATGTTGGTTTGGTTGCAAAGCTATCTCTGTCTGCCTTTGTTGAAGGTCAGTGGTACTTTGACAGTGGATGTTCGCGTCACATGACTGGAAATAAGAAATTGCTAGTTAACTTCAAAGATGAAAAAGGGGGATCTGTCACTTTTGGGGATGGCAACAAAGGACAGATTTCTGGGAGAGGTGATGTAAATGTGAATGGAGCAGCTCAACTGACTAATGTCTTATATGTGAGAGGACTCAAAGCAAATCTCATCAGCATTGGTCAATTGTGTGACGACAATCTCTCTGTAAGTTTCACTAAAACTCAATGTTTAGTTTCATCTGATGGGTGTGTTGTCTTAACAGGAAATAGAACTGTAGACCAGTGCTATGCTGTATGCAATACCATAGTGTGCAACAGGACCTTCTTGGACAAACCTGACTTATGGCACTACAGGCTGGGACACTTGAACTACAGAGATCTCCAAAGATTGGTGAAGCTTCAAGCTGTAAAGGGAATTCCTGACATGAAAGTTTCCAAGGAGAGAGTACGTGGTCCATGTCAGCTTGGAAAACAGCATAAGGCATCTCATCCCACAATTAATAGACTTCTCACCTCTCGTGTGTTGGAACTAATGCATGTTGACTTAATGGGGCCAATGCAGAATGAAAGTATCAGTGGGAAAAGATATGTAATGGTCTTGGTGGATGACTACTCTCGGTTTACCTGGGTTGAATTTCTTAGAGACAAGTCTGACACATTTGGATCATTCTCTGCCTTGATACTGAGATTGCAAACTGAGAAAGACTCCAAAGTTGGAAAAGTTTTTCGACTAAGAAGTGACCATGGAAAAGAGTTCGAAAATTCCATATTCTCAGAGTTCTGTAATGGCATGGGAATTCACCACGAGTTTTCAGCCCCAAAAACTCCTCAGCAGAATGGATTTGTTGAACGCAAAAACAGAACTCTACAGGAAATGGCTCGGATCATGATGCAGGCCAAAGATATTTCAAAACGATTTTGGGCTGAAGCTGTCAATACTGCCTGCTACGTGTGCAATAGAGTTCATCTTCGCACTGGTACCTCTCGAACTGCCTATGAGCTATGGAAAGGAAGACCTCCTAACGTGAGCCACATGCATATTTTCGGATGTACGTGTTATGTCCTGAACGATCGGGATCACTTGACCAAGTTTGATCCCAGGAGTGATGAAGGAACATTTCTGGGGTACTCCACCAACAGTCGGGCTTACAGAGTATTCAACAAACGGACTCTCTCTGTAGTTGAATCAATGAATGTGAAATTTGATGATTTAGAAGGACATGAAGAAGTGTGGATCGAAGATGACTCTCCTGTTCTCTCAGGCTCTAGACCAGTCCTCACTAGACAGCCTCAAGTGTACCCTGACACTTCTACAGAGTCTCCGAATACAACATCAGGCATATCAGGTGACAATCAAGCCAGTGCCAGTGGTCCAGGAAGAGGAAATGAAGTTGATAGTGCCCTGACCAACGAACCCCAACAAGTCAAAGTACATAAAAACGGGCCCCCATCCTGGGTTGAGAAAGCTCATCCTCAGGCCACTGTCATAGGAAATGCGAATGATACCATGGTCACTAGACGTAAACTACAGAATTTGTTAGCCTTTGCCTGCTATCTGTCACAGATTGAGCCCAAAAGTGTACGAGATGCATTGTTAGATGAGTTCTGGTTGGCTGCCATGCCGGATGAAATGGGAAATTTCAAGAGACTGGGTGTCTGGATAATGGTCCCTCGACCAGATGGTGCAAATGTTATAGGGACAAAATGGTTGTTTAAAAACAAGTCTGATGAATTTGGGACATTGACTCGAAATAAAGCACGACTTGTGGCTCAAGGATATAGTCAGGTCGAAGGCATCGACTTCGATGAAACATTTGCACCTGTGGCTCGATTAGAATCCATTCGGCTACTTCTTATCATTGCATGCTTTTTGAAGATCAAACTCTTTCAAATGGACGTCAAGAGTGCATTTCTCAATGGGGTAATTCAAGAGGAAGTCTATGTCAAACAACCACAGGGGTTTGAAGATCCACATCATCCACACCATGTGTACAAGCTCAATAAAGCCTTATATGGACCGAAACAGGCCCCACGTGCGTGGTATGATAGACTCACCTCATTTCTCATCTCTCATGGCTTCACTCGAGGTACTGCAGATAGCACTCTATTCATTAAACATATTGACAAAGGAATTTTTGTTGCCCAAATATATGTGGATGATATCATTTTTGGCTCAACTTGTGATAATGAAGTCCAAACATTTGTCACTTTAATGACTAATGAGTTTAATAGGTGACCTTACTTTCTTTCTAGGACTCCAAATAAAACAACTAGATCATGGCACATTCATTTCACAGTCTAAATATGTCAAGTCTATGTTAGATAAGTTTGGATTCTCTCAGGTCAAGCATGCACACACACCAATAGGCACCACGTCCAAATTGTCACGAGATGAGTCTCATGACCGCGTAGACCCTACTCTATACGAAGTATAATAGGTGGCTTACCGTATCTCACAAAGAAGTCGTCCCGATATATCCTTTAGTGTAGGTTTATGTGCTGTGTATCAAGCTAATCCTAAACAGTCTCATCTCTCTCAGTCAAAAGAATTTTCAAATATCTAGCTGGGACAGTTAACTATGGTCTTTGGTATAGTTGTGACACGAATACCTCTTTGGTCGGATATAGTGACTCTGATTGGGCAGGATGTATAGATGATAGGAAAAGCACTTCAGGGGGTTGCTTTTACATTGGGAATAACCTAGTCTCGTGGTATAGCAAAAAACAGCAGTCCATCTCCCTTTCCACTGCAGAAGCAGAATATATTGCAGCGGGCAGCTGCTGCACTCAATTGATATGGCTGAATAAAATGCTTACTGATTATGGGTATCCTCAACACACACTGACCATCTTTTGTGACAGTACAAGCGCCATAAACATCTCTAAAAACCTTGTGCAGCACTCTCAGACCAAACACATCGACATCAGGTACCACTTTATCCGAGAACTAGTTGAGTCAAATATGCTGTCAATATCTCATGTGCCCACAACAAATCAATTAGCAGATTTGTTCACTAAAGCTTTAGATACTCAAAATTTTACTCATTTAAGAACATGTATTGGTCTCTGTACAATCTAAACTGTTCTTAGTGTCATCTGATCAATCTATTTTGCCTATGAGTATGCGTGTATGTCACAGTTCTTCAGCAATGGTTCTTCTGTCCTTCCCCATCTACTATATACTACTTTGATTGTTACTACACTTGAATCTTCCCCAGTCAAAGAGGCTACCTCTTCCAGATGCAATGGGAAGAGCTCTCATACACCTTGTTCTAATAAGTAGTATGCTCCTTCTCTATTAGTTCTTGGTACTCAAAGAGGACGGCTACATCTGTGGAAGAGAGTGAAAGCCATGTCTGGGTACTAAAGCAAAAGCCAGAGTGATATAAAAAAAAGAGGCTTCATAAAAAAAAAAAACAATACAAAAATCGTTATTTTCCTACTATCAGTTGTTGCTTAGTTGAGAGAGTGGTCCAGCTGAATTTCACTCTTCTTCGACCACATGAGATCACTGTTCACACACGAATGGAGATTCAATGTGTAGTTCTCTCGTAAGTACCATTGTCGCTGGGGAAGGGGAATGATTGTTAGGTTTTATGCCCTAAATAAAACTCCGTTTCAATGTAATCTATTTTATTCAACATCAATAAAGAAACAGAAGTATTTTTCATTCATTTGTGTATGTTTTGGCTCACTTTATCAATTGCTTGTCTAATTGATTTATAAATTCATCTTAAACCCTTTTCACATACTTGATCATGTTTATTGTGCTGTCATCACATTGGAAAGTAAACATGACTATGTGAATAAAGTTTCCTAGATTTATCAGACACAGGGTTTTACTGATATGATAATCTACAACAAGAGTTTACTTGTATTTGGAGAAATACTATGTTCTTTCCAGAACATTGGTTAAAGTAAAGCTCAGGTTGGATGCATGGAGTATGCATTGGAAGGGATCGATATTGAACTTTGATTTAGATTTAATTAAAGTTACCGTAAAATCTATTCAAGTCAATATCGCCAAGTTGATCCTAGATCAAATGATCTTAATCCTGTTATGATTAGGCTCAATCTTGAAAGGCTATTCGTGTTCTTTGATTTGTTAGTTAAGCCTACTTTTAGGTCAGGGTGATACGTACATTTTGGGAACACGGTAGTGCAATTGAGTGGGAGCGCTAGCATAAACATGGAATCTATAGCTTCTATCTGGCAAATAGTAAGCAAAGGATGATTTCCTTCGAGCTTGGCCAAACGAAAGTAAATGGTGGAGATCTCATTTCACATAAGCTGAAATATCATTTATACGGGGTCAAGTGTTTTAAGGATAAAATACATGGTAGGGTGTTACGGTAATTTAATCCCTTTACTATGTAGATCATTCATATAGAGGATCATTGATCAAATTAGGATTATAACAATGGATAACTAATGATGTGTCTATATGGTGGAACATATAGAGCATTCTATATACTGAGAGTGCAATTCTAAGTTCTATGCGTGGATTCAACGAAGAATTAATAAGTTAGTGAATTTTAGTGCTAAATTCTTGATCTACTTATTGGAAGCTCAGTTATATAGACCCATGGTCCCCCCACTAGTTGAGATAATATTGTTTGTAAGACTCATGTAATTGGTTTTGATTAATCAATTATAATTCACAAATTAGACTATGTCTATTTGTGAAATTTTCACTAAGTAAGGGCGAAATTGTAAAGAAAGAGTTAACAGGGGCATATTTGTTAATTGTGATACTTTGTATGGTGCAATTAATAAATATGATAAATGACAATATTATTTAATAATTATTTATAGTTATTAAATAGTTAGAATTGGCATTTAAATGATTGAATTAGGAAATTGGCATTTTTCAGAAAATCAGATACAAAAGTGGTAAAATTGCAAAATTGCAAAAATCAAGGCCCAGTCCACCTAGCCTAGGGCCGGCCACTTATGTTATCTTTTTTAAATGATTTTTTCATTATTTTAATGCCATATAATTCAAATCAAACCCTAGAGGAATGCTATAAATAGATAGTGAAGGCTTCAGGAAAATAACACTTTCTAAATCAGAAAAACCTGAGCCTCCACTCTCTTCTCTAGCCGCCACTCTCTCTCTCTTTTCTTTCTCAATATTTCGAACCTCTCTTAGTGATTAGAGTAGTGCCCACACACATCAAGCAATACCTCAATCATAGTGAGGAAGATTGTGAAGAAAGATCAACAGCAAAGGAGATTCAGCATCAAGGATTCAGAGAAGAAGATCCAGGTTCAGATCTTGATAATACTCTGCTACAGAAAGGAATCAAGGGTTAGAGATCTGAACGGAAGGAGTCATTATAATTCCGCTGCACCCAATGTAAGGTTTCTTAAACTTTATATGTGTTTAATTTATCGTTTTAGAAAGTTCATATTTAGGATGTTAATAAACATACTTGTGAGTAGATCTAAGATCCTGGTAAAATAATATCCAACAACTGGCCTCAGAGCCATGGTAATTGATTTACTTACATGAAATTTGGACTTTAAAACGATTGTTTGTATGTTCTTTGGATGGTATCATGTTGTATTGAGTGTTATTTGATGAATGATTGATGTTTGTTAAATTTTCGTGATAAATAATTGTGATTTCGATTCTGTAATTATTTTTATTGGATAGTATGGAAAAAATTAAGCAAGTTAGCCTTTTACAGAACTCAATTTGGATTTTATTTGAATTAGTTATGATTTTTTGAAGATTTGACAAAATCGGAAATTGGCTTGATATTTTCTGCGATCGCAGAACTGTCCGTACAGTTTCGGTTTTTTCCCTTTTTCTTCAATTTTTCATACCTTTTCATGGAATTAACTTCCAAATTTTTGTATGGTTTTTTATATATACTAATACTATTCCTAATTCAATTCTAATTATCATTTTGAATTAATTTTATTTTTTTTAAATTAATTCAAGATATTAGTGTAATTTGAATTCGAATAGAATTAGTATTTATCTTTTTGCTTAAAAACCTATCTTATTTTTAAATTTGATTATATTTTTTTTTAAATTTAAGGTCAGATTTTATAAATATTTTAAAAGATATTTTGACCTTATTTAAAATAAGATATTTATAATCATGTAATTTTAAATAGATATAAGATAAAAAGTAGGTTTAATTTTTTAAATTTTTTTTTAAATTTTCGAAATTTTTTTTAATTCCGAAATCATTTTTTTTTTCGAATATTAAATTTTTATTTAATTATTTATTTATTCGAAATTTATTAAAAAAAAAAAATTAAATAAATCCTACTTCCAACTATCCAGCTAACCCTGTTGCAGGAGTATGTGTTTTAACTTATGTGTAAGTTTTCAAAACCTATTATTACTTGATTGCAAATAGCCATGGTTACCTTTTGCCAGATCTAATGATCTGATGGCTCCCTTGGTCAAGATAATAATTTGTAACAGGTATAATTTACAATCTTCTTTCATCTGTGTATGACCTAGCAACATGATAGGACCCATCCAAAGTGTGCCTGTGTGAGCCTATGTGTTTAATTTTATTATAGATGCATGTAGGTTAATGTTGCTAAAATAAATTATCATAATTATTGATAGGATTTATTTAGGCCCATTTAGCTTTTGGGCCTATTCAATTAATAACAGTTGTTCTTATTAAGGTTAAATTCCTCTCTTTTGGGCCTTGTGTGAGAGTTGGGAGCCATAGAAGTGGGTACGACATACTGAACCCAGCACCCCCTCACACAAACTACCCCAATTGTGAAGGCCCATTTGCCTGATTTGAATGACTGTACTAGGGTTAATTACACTAGTTTAACCTAATTAAAATTGAATTAGCAACATAATTAATTTCATTTATTTTGAAATTAATTTAGAAAATCATAGTTTAAAGAATTTAATATTCTAAGCTAAACTATATGTATTTTCTTGTATTTAATTAAATATAGAATTATAACCATCTAGATTCTTTCTGGAACTTATTTTAAATTTTTCATTAAATATTCCTATTTAAGTTGATATTTAGTTATACATAACTAACCAACTTAAATCTGAATATCTTTTGAATTCAAAATTTTAAATTAAGTTGAGGAATTTTAGGAATTGGTTATTAAGATTCTTTAGATATTTTTTAAGTTGATATTTTTCAAATATTAACTTAAAATGGAATATCTTAGATATTTTTAGATAATATCTTTTTTGAATATTTAACTTAAAATATCTACAAAATTAAGTGGTTACAACTTAATTTTGAATTTAATTAAATCTGATTTGAAAGATATTTAAGTTGATTTTTTAGATTCTTTCTAAAACAACTTAACAAGATACTTTCAAATTTGTTCCATTTAAAATTCAAATTTTTGAATTTAATTAATAATTGAAAATTAATTAAAGTTGATTTTTTATTTAAATCAATTTTGATTTTTAATTTTTCATTATTATATTATGGAACTTATTCGATATTTATTTGAATTTATTTTTCAAATTTAAATAATAATTGAAAATTAATTAAAGTTGATTTTAATTAAACCAACTTTAATTTGTAATTTTTCATTATTATAATATCGAATATTATGATTATACAAAATACATATATATATTTTTAAATAATGAGCTTTTAATCAAGAGACATTCGATCTCCATTGTGGGTTTTACACCGTGTTTGTTTTAGTGAGTAATCCTCCCTAATGGAGGAACGTTCATTAGCAATTTCGCACCGTTTAACCTCGCATGATAAGTAGTTTGTAAGTGTTTTGTATGGTATAGATCACCCTAATGGTGGCGACCATACTTGACTTGCAAGTTATGAAACAATGGTGGAAGCTCATAAGATAGAATTGCCTTGACTCTCGCCTAAACGGGACAACGCTGAATTCAAATCTTGATCGAATAAAAGGTTGCTAGAATGTTTATCATTTTAGATGAGCTGACAACTCTATTCAATGAATGATGCTTTGACTCTCGCCTAAACGGGATTAATCGTGTCGGGGCTTTGTTGAAAAACCTTGGAAAATAAACTATGTTAGATTTAGTATTTCTATAACATATGTAATTACTTGTTATTTTCTAAATTGTGTATGAATTTATGAGCCAAAACCTTACTTCTGTTTTATTGATGTGTTGTAGTGTCATTATGAATAACCCACACCCCGATCCTCTCTTAGTTACTATCTTAGCAAAAGAACTCTATAGTGTGAAAATGCATCCTGGTAGTTGCATTAACTCGCACCTGTTGATGATGAATCTGAAATTCCAACGTGCAAATCTGCGGGAATTGATTTATCAAGAGAACAATGGGTCCAACTTATCCTTAATAGTCTTCCTCCGTGAGTATAATGAATTTGTTATCTCTTATATGATCAACAATTCTAACTCCTCCGACATGGACAAGCTCGAAACAGAATTACGAGCCCATGAACGGAACTTGATTGCAATGGGTCCCCCTGGGTTTGCAATCAACAATCGAAGGAAAAGGACTAGGTATGAAGGATCTAGCAAAACTGCTTCTTCAAGTACAATTATCAGACATAATCTTCTATGTTCGAATTGTAATGGAAAGGGTCATCATGAAGAACGATGTCCTGTGCTTCTAAACAATTCAAACGAAGGTAATGCTTTTGTCTTTGAATCATGTGTTTTAGAGAACGACAAATCCATCTAGATTGTTGATTCCGGGTCTACTAACCATGTATGTTCTTCATCGCCGTTGCTTGAAACTCCGGGAAAATCTACTTCCAGGAGAGTTACGGTTAAAGTTGGCAATGGCGAATTAGTACCTCGGTCCAAAGCTAGAGGAAAAGCCCGCATCAAGTTTCAACAAAGATTTTTAATTTTAGAAAATGTTTTATTTATTCCAAACTTTAGTAGAAACTTGATTAGTGTCTCATGTTTGCAAACACAATCTTATATATTGAATTTTTCGAGTACAAATTGTTCAATTTCTCGTAATGGATTTCAAATATGTGTTGCTATAATGGAACAAGGGCTTTATGTTTTAAGACCGAGTACTCAAATCTCACTAAATAGTGAACTTTTCAGTGTAGCTAGACCTAGAAACCTAAAAAGAAAAGAGATTGATAATGATGATCAAACTTATCTATGGCATTTACGTTTAGGTCATATAGGCTTTGATAGACTCAATAGGCTCACCAAAGACGGTCCATTGAAAAATGTCGTCCTAGGTGAACTGCCAGTATGCGAGTCCTGCCTAGAAGGAAAAATGACTAAACGTTCTTTCTCTGCAAAGGGAGAGCGTGCCAAAATCCCTCTAGGGTTAGTGCATTCCGATGTCTGCGGACCTTTGAATGTCAAAGCCCGAGGTGGTTATGAGTATTTTGTCACTTTCATTGACGATTTCTCTAGATATAGTTTTCTTTACCTAATGCAAAAGAAATCTGAAACGTTTGAAAAGTTTCAAGAATTTCATGCTTTGGCCCAAAACCAATTAGGTAAATCATTAAAGATCTTGCGAACTGATAGGGGTGGAGAATATATGGATATGCAGTTCAAAGATCATTTAATTGAACTTGGAATTGAATCCCAATACACTCGCCCCCATTTACTCCACAACAAAATGGAGTTGCAGAAAGAAGAAATCGCACTCTTTTGGAAATGGTTAGGTCTATGCTGAGTTATTCAACTCTGTCTACGTCCTTCTGGGGATATGCTATACAGATGGCAAATGACATTTTAAATGTTGTTCCATCTAAAGCAGTCCCTAAGACACCCGTCGAACTTTGGAATGGTCGAACACCTAGTTTGCGCCATTACAGAATTTGGGGGTGCCCTGCTCATGTCTTAAGAAAGAAAGAAGGCAAACTTGAATCACGTACCGAAGTATGCATGTTTGTTGGAAATTCTAAAGAGACTAGGGGTGGACTATTTTATAGTCACAAGGATAATAAAGTGTTTGTTTCTACAAATGCTACTTTCCTTGAAGAGAACTATATTAAAGACTACAAACCGAAAAGTAAAGTTGTTCTAGAGGAATTGCTATCAGATATAAGTCCTTCCAATGTTCCGTCCTCTTCCACTCGTGAAGAAGACGATCCCACTCCCTCAGTTGAACAAACTGAGAAATCTACTACTAAAGTTTCTGTTCAGAAGACAACCATACCTCGTCGTAGTGGGAGAGTTTCAACAAAACCTGCTCGTTATGGCTTGGATGGTGAAATCAATATGGTCGTAGGTGACGGTATTGATGACGATCCATTAACCTATAAACAGGCAATGGCTAGTCCGCAACGGAAACGATGGTCAGCCGGAATGGATTCAGAAATGGATTCCATGAAAAAGAACAAAGTCTGGGAATATGTAGACGCACCTGACGACTATCATCCGATAGGATGCAAGTGGGTTTACAAGAAGAAAAGAGGAGCTGGAGGCGAAGTCGAAACTTTCAAAGCTAGACTTGTAGCCAAGGGTTATACCCAAAGAGAAGGCGTGGACTATGAGGAAACTTTTAGTCCTGTTGCCATGCTCAAATCCATCCGAATTCTTCTCTCCATAGCTGCCTCTTTCGATTATGAAATCTGGCAAATGGATGTCAAGACTGCCTTCCTTAATGGGGTACTTGAAGAAACCATCTATATGGAGCAACCAGAAGGTTATGTTCTTCCTGGGCAAGAAAAGAAAGTTTGCAAGTTAAACAGGTCTATCTATGGACTTAAGCAAGCTTCTCGCTCATGGAACAAGAGGTTTGATGAAATCATCAAAACCTACGGCTTTCTTCAGAATGAAGATGAACCTTGTGTTTACCAACTCAAGGAAGACCAAATAGTAGTATTCCTGGTCCTTTATGTTGATGACATTTTGATCATTGGAAACAATGTCAAGAAAATGACTCACATTAAGGAATGGCTCAACACTCAATTCGATATGAAAGATTTGGGTGAAGCAGCCTATGTTCTTGGTATTCAGATTATAAGAAACCGGAAGAACAGATCTCTTGCTCTCTCTCAAACGACCTACATAGACAAAGTCTTAGAGAGATTCTCCATGAGCAACACCAATGGGGCAAACATGCCTTCTAGATATGGTATTCGTCTATCTAAGGAACAGTCACCGACTGATCCTCAAGAGATAGAGGACATGGCGAAAATTCCCTATGCCTCTGCAGTTGGAAGTCTAATGTATGCAATGTTATGCACTAGACCTGACATCTGTTATGCTGTTGGAATCGTGAGCAGGTATCAGTCTAATCCAGGACAAGAACATTGGAATGCAGTTAAGTATATTCTGAAATACTTAAAGAGTACAAGGAATCTTGTGTTAGTCTACAAGGGTGGTGCTTTAAATCCCATAGGCTACAACGATTCGGATTTCCGAGCAAGTCTTGAAGACAGGAAATCAACATCCGGGATGGTGTTTACTCTTGGGGGTGGAGCGATGGTTTGGAGAAGTGCTAAACAAACCGCAATATCGGACTCAACTATGGAAGCCGATTGAATACATAGCGACGGCGAAGCCGCAAAAGAACTTGTCCGGCTAAGAAAGTTCTTCACCAAAGCATAGGAGTTATTCCTGGAATGGAAAAGCCTCTGGTACTACTCTGTGATAACAATGGAGCAATAGCAAACAGTAAAGAACCTCGAAGCCACAAGAGAAGCAAACACATTGAAAGGAAGTATCACATTATCAGAGAATACGTGGCAAGAGGGGACGTACTAGTTGAGAAAGTTGACACAGAGGACAACCTAGCTGATCCATTTACCAAAGTCTTGGCCGTGACAGCCTTTGAAAAGCACCGTCAGAATTTAGGATTAATTGATATGTACTAATTAGTTTTATATTAGTGCAAGTGGGAGTTTGTTAGGTTTTATGCCCTAAATAAAACTCCGTTTCAATGTAATCTATTTTATTCAACATCAATAAAGAAACAGAAGTATTTTTCATTCATTTGTGTATGTTTTGGCTCACTTTATCGATTGCTTGTCTAATTGATTTATAAATTCATCTTAAACCCTTTTCACATACTTGATCATGTTTATTGTGCTGTCATCACATTGGAAAGTAAACATGACTATGTGAATAAAGTTTCCTAGATTTATCAGACACAGGGTTTTACTGATATGATAATCTACAACAAGAGTTTACTTGTATTTGGAGAAATACTATGTTCTTTCCAGAACATTGGTTAAAGTAAAGCTCAGGTTGGATGCATGGAGTATGCATTGGAAGGGACCGATATTGAACTTTGATTTAGATTTAATTAAAGTTACCGTAAAATCTATTCAAGTCAATATCGCCAAGTTGATCCTAGATCAAATGATCTTAATCCTGTTATGATTAGGCTCAATCTTGAAAGGCTATTCGTGTTCTTTGATTTGTTAGTTAAGCCTACTTTTAGGTCAGGGTGATACGTACATTTTGGGAACACGGTAGTGCAATTGAGTGGGAGCGCTAGCATAAACATGGAATCTATAGCTTCTATCTGGCAAATAGTAAGCAAAGGATGATTTTCTTCGAGCTTGGCCAAACGAAAGTAAATGGTGGAGATCTCATTTCACATAAGCTGAAATATCATTTATACGGGGTCAAGTGTTTTAAGGATAAAATACATGGTAGGGTGTTACGGTAATTTAATCCCTTTACTATGTAGATCATTCATATAGAGGATCATTGATCAAATTAGGATTATAACAATGGATAACTAATGATGTGTCTATATGGTGGAACATATAGAGCATTCTATATACTGAGAGTGCAATTCTAAGTTCTATGCGTGGATTCAACGAAGAATTAATAAGTTAGTGAATTTTAGTGCTAAATTCTTGATCTACTTATTGGAAGCTCAGTTATATAGACCCATGGTCCCCCCACTAGTTGAGATAATATTGTTTGTAAGACTCATGTAATTGGTTTTGATTAATCAATTATAATTCACAAATTAGACTATGTCTAATTGTGAAATTTTCACTAAGTAAGGGCGAAATTGTAAAGAAAGAGTTAACAGGGGCATATTTGTTAATTGTGATACTTTGTATGGTGCAATTAATAAATATGATAAATGACAATATTATTTAATAATTATTTATAGTTATTAAATAGTTAGAATTGGCATTTAAATGATTGAATTAGGAAATTGGCATTTTTTAGAAAATCAGATACAAAAGTGGTAAAATTGCAAAATTGCAAAAATCAAGGCCCAGTCCACCTAGCCTAGGGCCGGCCACTTATGTTATCTTTTTTAAATGATTTTTTCATTATTTTAATGCCATATAATTCAAATCAAACCCTAGAGGAATGCTATAAATAGATAGTGAAGGCTTCAAGAAAATAACACTTTCTGAATCAGAAAAACCTGAGCCTCCACTCTCTTCTCTAGCCGCCACTCTCTCTCTCTTTTCTTTCTCAATATTTCGAACCTCTCTTAGTGATTAGAGTAGTGCCCACACACATCAAGCAATACCTCAATCATAGTGAGGAAGATTGTGAAGAAAGATCAACAGCAAAGGAGATTCAGCATCAAGGATTCAGAGAAGAAGATCCAGGTTCAGATCTTGATAATACTCTGCTACAGAAAGGAATCAAGGGTTAGAGATCTGAACGGAAGGAGTCATTATAATTCTGCTGCACCCAATGTAAGGTTTCTTAAACTTTATATGTGTTTAATTTATCGTTTTAGAAAGTTCATATTTAGGATGTTAATAAACATACTTGTGAGTAGATCTAAGATCCTGGTAAAATAATATCCAACAATGATCTGTTGCTCAAGATGTGCAGTACGTGTGTTCTCAGAAACACTTTTCATTGATCAGCTGATATAATTTTTTTTGTCTTAAAAGTTGAGTATCTTGAAGTTTTTTTTGTTATTTTTCTGTTTTGTCTAAGTGTGGGCTAAATGCAAATATTGTTGGTATATTTGTCACAATTCTGGTTTCTTTGATACACTCATTGCCTGATGACGTTGGTTTGTTTCGTTTAGTGTGCCGTATGATGTGGTAGTAAATATTCAATTTGGGCGCGTACGGTTTCTTTGGCAAAAATCAAATTTTAAAAAAAATCATCATCATTTTTTTGCCTGGTCAGTTGTGTCAGGGTGCCTATACTTAAAACCTACGGAAAGTGATCAGTCTCACTTCTTCACTTTCCTCTCCGAAACCCTAAGCTCTGCCTCATCCAAATTCTTTCCTCTCTATCATGGAGAATATCACACCCATTGCAGTAACCCCTGTTGCTATGGTTGTTCCATCCATGGAGTCGACTGATGATCCTCCATTGCCTCCTACAGTCGCGTCTGCATTGCCTAATCCCTGTCGTGACATTGTCCTCTACCAGTCGGAGGTTGGTGGTTCTGCACATTTCCCGAGTTCAGAGTCAACCCCGTCTCCTCCCTCACCTCCGGTCAGTCAGAAACCTCGTACGTTTCTAGGTAAGGCTCCTCCTATCTCTAAAAAGGTTCGTCCTTCACTTTCATCTCCTTCCTCACCTGTGTCCAAACGAGTCACTCGTTCTTCGTCGAGTCACCAGTCTCCCTCGAAACCTATAGGCCCTCCTCGTCCTCCATCTAAGGTCTCTATTCCTACCCCAACCAGTGAACGTGTTCAACCCAAAAGAAAATCCTCTGCTGACACCACGTATCATCCACCTGAAAAGAAATCCAAGAAAAAACCCACTCCAGTTGCCTCTACAGAGTCATCTCCCAATCGGTCGTCTAGAGGTTCTAAAAAGTCCAAACTTCCCAAAGTACCTATATCAACTGTCGACCCAGCAACAGTACAAAGCTTTGTTGATGCCTCTAAAGCCTCTGTCTATCAACGGTGGTTTGGCAGTCGTGAGCTTTGGTTCGAACAAGTGGTCATATTAGATGATTTTCCTGAACTGCATGAGTTTTTAAAACTTAGGAAATGGGTCAACACGGTCACTAACTTGTCTGCTCCCCATCCCATATTAGTTCGAGAATTCTATGCCAATCTGGATAGAACTGTTATTGCTGAGGGTCATCCAGGGTGTGTGAGTGCCTTTGTTAGGGGTCATAGAGTTCCTTTTGGTCCTTCCACTATTGCGTCCTTATTGCAAGTTGAGTCCATCAGGAATCCAACATATGGGAAACACTTCAATCCAGATCAATCTTTGATGGGTCGAGTGCTAACTGGCAGGGATGACTATACTTGGGACAAACAGGAAATTCTGGTCACTCACTTGACTCCATTCTATAGGGTTCTTCATCGAGTAGCCTTGTACAATTGGCTTCCTAATTCTCATTTGTCTGCTGTTACACTTGAGATTGGCAAGTTCTTGTATGCTGTAGGCACTAATGTGTCCATTGATCTGCCCTCGCTCATTTTGGAACGGGTACTGGAAGCCTCTGAATCCACTGGCACTCGTAACAAGCTACCATTTCCAAGTTTAGTTCAACGAGTTCTTATGGATGCTCACCCTCCACTCACAACGCATGATTATCAAGTTCAGAATCCGGTTCTCAGTAAGAGCTTTCTCTCGGTGGTCAACAGGAAGCCCTCTTCAACCACTCCCTCAGGAACCACAGTGAGTAAAGGCAAGTCTCCTATGTTCAAAGGACTCTCGGATTCCAGCTGGCAGGTACAAATGTTTACTGAGTTTCAATCTTTTGCCAAACGCTATAAGAAGGATCAAAAGCGTCAGCTTGCCTTTGAGGCATCAATGTATCAAATGGTTTGCTCTATCAAGTCCACTCTTTTGCACCATTTTCCTGGGGATTCTCTGCCTGACATCTCTCTGCCTGAGTTTCATCGTGATTCGTTTGGCGCATCATCAGACACATCTGGGAATAATGCACATATGCAGGGGGAGCCTTCAGCATTGGATCCTGTCACTAGTTCAGCACAACCTGATCTAGATCCTCCAGCTGACACTGCAACACCCTTTGTGTCGACAGGACCACCTTCCCAGGGGGAGTCTGGCACAGCACAGGAACCTACAGATCATATTCAATGAAGGGGGAGATATATGTAATTCGTTTTGCTTTTGTAGTGGCTTTGTTTATATTCCTAAAAACTTTTATATCTGGTTTATTAATATTTTCTGGTCTTTAGTTTTGTGTGTTAAGTCATTGAACATAACCTGTCAAGGGGGAGAATGTTAGTGTTATTATTTTGTGACAGTGTTTGTTCTGTTCAATGTCTAGTCGTATCTGGATTTTTAGTCTGTTATATCTGCACTAACGTTTGTTTACGAGAGTCTCATTTAAGTGTTAGTTAGTGCCAGCTGGACTTATTTTGTGGATATATATATAGTCAGTTTCTGTTAGTAAAGTGGTTATCCATTAAATCGTTCAGACAGTTATTTCGGTTGTTTTTAGAGAGATAGTCGTATCTTGTTTCTGGTGGTTGTGATTACAGGTTAGATCTTGGAGCTTGAGAGTGTTCATCAATGGCGGAATTATCTGAATCTGGAATTGTTGAGTTCAAACTGAAGGGATTTCAGTGTCATCTTCATCATCAGATCTGAAGGGATTTCAGATTGAAGACATGTTGAAGAGGAGCTCTGTTGCTGCACAAGGGATTGTGCATTAACAATCAGTGTTCTTGATTGTCGTTGGTAATTCATTACTATTTGCTGTAAAGGTTGTATTTGATTCCTTTAGAGAGAATTGGAAATTGTAATATGAACCTTTGATAAATAATGGATGAATTTACCCTGGTTCGGGGAACCCAAGCACTAGTCGGCTGAGATGTGTTCTCAGTGCAGATGAAGCTTGTAAATTGATGTGTGATTTACAGCTTAAAGTTTAATTCTTGTTCATAACTCATATCTTGAAATCGATCAATCTAAAGATGTACAACTTGGTAACTTGAATCATTAAAATCTACTAGTTGCACTTTCACATTCTAGCAACATTTTATTCGATCAAGATTGGAATCCAGCGTTGTCCCGTTTAGGCGAGAGTCAAGGCTATTCTATCTCATGGGCTTCTACCATTGTTGTGCAATTTGCAAGTCAAATATGGTCGCCACCATTAGGGTGATCTATACCATATAAAACACTTACAAACCACTTATCATGCGAGATTAAACGGTGCGAAATCGCTAATGAACGTTCCTCCATTAGGGAGGATTACTCACTAAAACAAACGCGGTGTAAAACCCACAATGGAGATCGAATATCTTAATAATAATAAAGCTCATTATTTAAAATGTATTTTCTTTATTATTCTAATAAATAAATCTCATTAAATTCTAAATTAAGAATTGAAATTCAAAAATAAGAATTTAATATAATATTTATCAAATTATACTTAGATGGTGATTGAAATAAAATAAATTATTTCCATCTTAGTAATAATCTTAAATATAAATATTAAAGAAATTAATTTAAGTTGAATTAAATAAATAATTAGCAACTAAAAAATTTCCTTTGAGAATATATTTATTGGGCTCGAAAATTTAAAGTATATAAAAATATAATTTTCGAAAATAATAAAATAGAAAAGAAATACTTCAAGCAAAAAATATCACCTATCTAGATTTTCTTTTGACTAGTTAATTCAATTTCTAATAATATATATATATATATATATTTTAAATTCATTTATTTTAAATTAATCAATTAAATGAAAAAATCATTGACTTGAGTTGGTCCAAGAATTAATTAAAATAAATAATTAATTTACAACTCAATCTATTTTTCAAAATAAAAAATTCGAAAATATTGCAAAAATAAAATGCAAATTTCAAAATTGATTAATAAAATAAAAAAAATATATATTTTGAAAATTATTTAAATTTAAGTTGAAAAATTATATTTCAACCTAAAAATAATTTTCTATTTAATTAAGTGTCATGAAAAATCAATAAATATTTAAGTATCATGATGAAAATCAACTTAGATATTTAGATTTTTCAAGTTAATTAAATGTATTAAATTCAAGAAATAATAATTAAGTGTAGAGAAGGCTTAATTATTTATTTCTAGTTTAATACTAGGAAAAATATACTTAATAAAATTGTACCAAAATTAATTATTTAAATAATTAATTTCACAAAGTATATTATTTTCCTATTTAAATATTAGAAATAATAAGTAGTCTAGAAATTACTATCTAGAAAATATCTTATTTGACTAAGTATCTTTTCAAAAAATTTGAAAAATATCTAATTTAAGTTAGATAGAAAAAATCTAAAACTTAAATAATTTCAAATTTAGATTTAATTAAATATAAAAAATTAAGTTGTAACCACTTAATTTTAAGATATCTTTTTAAAGTTAATATTTGAAAAGATATTAACCAAAAAATATCTAAAATATTCCATTTTAAGTTAATATTTGAAAAGATATTAACTTAAAAAATATCTTAAGAATCTTTAATAACTAATGCCTAGGATTCCTCAACTTGATTTAAAATTTAAATCAAATATTCAAATTTAAGTTAGATAAGAAAAATCAGATGATACAACTAATTTATAACTTAAATATGAATATTTAATTAAATAAGCTCCAGAAAGAATCTTAGTTAGTTAAAATTCTATATTTAATTAAATACAAGAAAAATACAAATAGTTTGTCTAGAAATAATATCTAAAACTAAAAGTGTTTTTCTTAAAATTAACTTTAAAATATTAAAATGAAAATAAATTTTCATATATTTTAAAAGTTAATTATGTTGCTAATTCAATTTTATTAGGTCAAACTAATATAATTAACCTAGTACAGTTATTCAAATCAGGCAAATGGGCCTTCACAATTGGGGTAGTTCATGTGAGGGGGTGCTGGGTTCAGTATGTCGTACCCACTTCTATGGCTCCCAACTCTCATACAAGGCCCAAAAGAGAGGAATTTAACCTTAAAATAAATAACTGTTATTAATTGAATAGGTCCAATAACTAGATGGACCTAAATAAAATCTATCATGGTGTGACATTTTATTTAGCAACAACCTATATGCATCTATATAATAAAATAAACACATAGGCTCACACAGGCACACTTTGGATGGATCCTATCATGTTGCTAGGTCATACACAGATGAAAGAAGATTGTAAAATTTACCTGTTACAAATTATTAACTTGACCAAGGGAGCCATCAGATCATTAGATCTGGCGAAAAGTAACCATGGCTATTTGCAATCAAGTAATAATAGGTTTTAAAAAACTTACACACAAGTTAAAACCACATACTTCTGCAACAAGGTTAGCTGGATAGTTGGAAGTAGGATTTATTTAATTTTAAATAAATAATTTTGAAAAATAAATAATTAAATAAAAATATTTTAATTTTCGAAAAAATAAAATTTTAAAAAAAATATATTTAATTTCGGAAATAAAAAAAATTTAAATTTCGAAATTATTTAAAAAAATAAATATTTAAAATTAAACCTACTTTTTGAAAAATTAGGTTTCAACCAACCTAAATATCATTTCAAAATTTGCTAACTACTTTTAAAAATTAAATGTTATTTTAAAAATAAAAATTAAATAAAAATTAGAAAAGATAAATGAAATATCTTTTCAGATTTTAAATTTAATTTAAATAAATAAAATAACAAAATTTAAAAGTTAGCAAAATATCTTACATCTATTTAAAATTACATGATTATAAATATCTTATTTTAAATTTAAATAAGGTCAAAATATCTTAAAAAAGATTTGATTTTTTTAAAAAATATATATATAAAATCTGACCTTAAATTTAAAAATAAGATAAGATATAATCAAATTTAAAAATAAGATAGATTTTTAAGCAAGAAGATAGATACTAATTCTATTCAAATTCAAATTACACTAATATCTTGAATTAAATTTAAAAAATATTAAATTAATTCATAATGATAATTAGAATTGAATAAGGAATAGTAATAGTATAAATATAGAACTACACAAAAAATCGGAAGTTAATTCCATGAAAAAGCATGAAAAATCGAAGAAAAACGAAAAAATTGTGAACTGTACGGACAGTTTTGCGATCGCAGGAAAATTTCAGCACAGCCCCGATTTTTTCAAATCTTCAAAAATTCATAACTAATTCAAATAAAATCCAAATTGAGTTCTGTAAAAGGCTAACTTGCTTAATTTTTTCCATACTATCCAATAAAAATAATTCCAGAAACAAAATCACAACTATTTTTCACGAAAATTTACAAACATCAATCAATCATCAAATAACACTCAATACAACATGATACCATCCAAAAATAAACAAACAATCGTTTTAAGTCCAAATTTCATGTAAGTAAATCAATTACCACGGCTCTGATACCAGTTGTTGGAAATTATTTTACCAGGATCTTAGATCTACTCACAAGTATGTTGTTTAAACACCCTAAATATGAACTTTCTAAAGCGATAAATTAAACACATATAAAGTTAAGAAAACCTTACATTGATGCAGCAGAATTAATGTCTCCTTCCACTCAGATCTCTAACCCTTGAATCCTTTCTGTAGCAGAGTATAATCAAGATCTGAGCCCGAATGTCCTTCTTCTTCAAGTTTGATCCTTCACAGTCTTCCAATCTATGATTGAGTTACTGCTTGCTGTGTGTGGGCACTTACTCTTTCACTAGGGTCGAAAAAGATGAAGGAGAAAAGAGGAGAGAGGGTTTCGGCCAGGTATAGAAAGTGGGGAAGGCTCAGTTTTCTGAAGAGAGAAATTTCTGTCAGAAAGGCTTGTGAAAAACTTGTGATTTAACTGAGCCATCACTTTCTATTTATAGGCAACTACTAGGTTTAGGTTAGGAATTATTTGGCATTAAAATAATGAAAATATTAATTTGAAAAACCTATTTAAGTGACCGGCCATGGTGTGTTATTGGGCCTCACTTAATTTTGCAGTTTTATCAAATTTTATCTCTATTTTCTCAAAAACGCCAATTTTCCAATTCTAACATTTTAAATGCCAAAACTAATTATTTAATAACTAAAATAGATTATTAAATAATATTGTCATTTAATTTAATTATTAATTAGACATATAAAGTCTATTAATAAATAAATAAACCTAGAAACTCTTTTCTTTACAATTTCACCCCTGCTTAGTGAAAAATTCATAAAATTAGACATAGTCTAACTTTAGAATTATAATTGATCAATCACGAATCAATTAATGAGTCTTACAAGCAGAATGTTCTCAACTAGAATGGGGACCATGGATCTATATGCTGAGCTTCCAATAAGTGAACCAAATTTACCAAGTAAATTTCTACTTATTAATTCTTCGTTGAATCCACTCTTAGAACTTAGAATTGCACTCTCAGACTTATATAAAGCATATTGTATGTTCCACAATATCAATATGCTATCTCATTTAACCATTGTTATAATCTTATTGTGATTTAAAGATCCTCTATATATATGATTTACATCGAGATGGAATTTCTTTACCGTTCTCACCCCTCAATGTATTTTGCCCCTTAAAACACTTAGCTACCTGTAAATGGTGTTTAGTGATCTAATAATTAGTCAGTTAAACAAGAGCTCATCCATTTACTTCTATTTGCTAAGCTCGAAGGGAATCATCACTTGACTTCTATACACGAGTAGAAGCTATAGATTCCATATTTATGTTCAGCACTCCCACTCAATCATACTATCATGTTCCCAAAATATACGTATCACCCTGACCCAAAAGTAGGCTTAACTAATAAATCAAAGAACATGAATAACACTCCTGAGTTGAGCCCAAGCATATCAGGATTTAGATTCTTTTAATCTTAAGATCAACTACTGATATTGACTTGGAAAGATATGTATAACGGTAAGTTTGTAATATCTTAACTTAGTTACAATATCGGTGCAGTCCAATGTATACTCCATACATTCGAAACTAGTATACTTTACTAATATCCTGGAAAGAACATAACACTTACTCCAAGTGTAAGTACATCATCGCTGATTATCACATTAGTGTAAATCCAATAACACTGATGAAACAGGGACCAAAACTTTTGATACATATGATCACAATCACATTCCACTGTGTTGACGATACTGTAATTGTGAATAAACATATGATCTGAATTTAACTGATTTTGTGTGTATGAATCTAATAGACATATTAAACATATTAAACCATTAGCATGTAGAATTCATGCAAACATCAATCACTTCAAATTTCTTATATTGATAACTAATCAGATTGTAAAGAGTTTTATTTAGGGTATAAAACCCAACAGTTGTATCATTGGTATTAATAACCAGATTATGCTTAATCTTTGCAGTCAACCCCGCCAAGTATTTTTTCCTTTTTGCTAAAGTTTGTTGGTACAATCCCTAAGGCTAGTTTGGCCAATCGATCAAACTTGGTCATGTACTCAGTCACTGGCATGTTTTCACCATGTACTAGCTTAACAAACTCTTTCCGCTTTGCACTGCGGACCGCCTCATTATAGTATTTAGCGTTAAACAAGTCTCGGAATTCTTCCTAGGTCATTCTGGTGACATCCTCTAACAAAGACACCATCTCCCACCACACCAGGGCATCTTCCTAAAACTGAAACGTGGCATACGCCACCCTGTCATTTCTGGCGATTCCCATAAAATTCATATGCCCCTAAGTAAATTTAAAGAAGAACTTTATGATTACTTGAAATACAAATATCTCTATTAAAATAAATTACTTTTACATAATTGATGAATAAAATACAACATAACACGTTATTGGTAATAAGGCCTTAAGTGCTCATTATTCCAGGTGTTTTTTTTATCAGTGAGCCATTAAGCTATGCTAATTTGTAAAGTCTTGTTCCTATGACAGCTTCTACAATGTAAAGACCTTCCCATCAAATAATCCTAATGCGGGATTTCATGTATTAGCAAACACAAGTCGTAACACCAAATCCCTTACTTTAAAGAGTATTTTCTGAACTCTTTTGCTGAAGTGTCTTGTGATTCAGTGATGATAAGTAACATTTGTGATTTGCGACTCAATGTGTCGCAATGTTAACTTCTACTAGCAACATTGCTTTCGAGCCAAAGGTTAGTGAAAATGGAGTATGTCTCGTTGCTATTTTTTCTGTTATTTTATGAGCCAAGAGCACCTGAGGTAGCTCGTCAACCCATCTTCCCTTAGTCGTGTTGAGCTTTTTCTTTATAACATCTTTTAAGGTTTCATTAACAGCCTTGACTTGACCATTAGCCTGTGGCCTTGATACTAATGAGAAGCTTTTAACAATTTTGTTCCTTTCGTAGAACTTAGTGAATCAATCTCCATCAAATTGAGTTCCATTATCAGACACTATTTATATGGGTATCTCAAACCTACAAATAATATTCTTAATTACAATGTCTAGAAATTTTGTCAAAGGGATTGATAAAAAAAGGTTTAAAACTTTAGTCTATTTAGTGATGAAGTCGACTGCGACCATCTCAAACTTTGCTCCTCCTCGCCTTGTTGGTAAAAATCCAATTAAATCAATCTCCTATATCGAAAATGGGTAGGGAGAGGTCATCATATGAAGTTCATTAGGAGTTATCCTCGGTATATGTGTAGATCATTGACATTTGTCCCAGTTCTTGACAAACTCATGGGTATCTTTGTTGATAGTAGGTCAATAGTAACCCCGTCAGATTAACTTTTTACATAAACTTTACCACCTTGCATGATCTCCACAAAAGTCCTCATGAATTTCATTAATCATCTCTAAGGCTTTTGAAGGGAGTACACATCGCAATAAAGACATGGAATACCCTCTTCTGTAAAGTTTTCCATCGACAAGTGTGTATTTTAGAATTTCATACAAGAGTTTACGTCCTACGACTTTATCTATCAGAAGTTCTCCATTTAGCAAGTACTTAATGATGGGAGTCATCCATGTAGGACTCGCATATATCATTTCTATGTCTTTCTTTTCATCTTTGCAAATACTCGGCTCGCATAATACTTGTGTTTGAACTAGATTCAATTTAACTAACTGAAATTGTAATGCCAATTTCGCAAAGGCATCAACATTAGAGTTTTGTTCTCTCGGAACTAGCTCAATTTTAAAGTAATCAAAAATTTCCAAGTTCTTCCAAACATTCTCTAAACATTTGGCCATCTTTGTGCCTTTTGCCTGGTACTCACCCAACACTTGATTCACGACCAGTTGTGAATCGCTAAAACATTGAGCTAACTTTGCTTTTAAGGCTATAGAGATCCAGAGTCCTGCTAACAAGGCCTCGTACAATGCCTCTTTATTTGAACCATTAAACTGGAACCTTAATGCATAGTGAAACTTAATGTTTTTAGGGGATACCATTATAACATTTTCCCCCAAGCCCTTCTCATTTGAAGCACCATCTACAAACAGTTTCCACACTTCTTGATCTATTCCTATTCTAGAGTATTCTCTAAAGATTGCTACTCGAGGAAGGTATGTTATTACAAACTTTCCTAATTTGATCGACCATTTTATCAATCTCCCGAATGCATCAAGTTTTGACAATGCCTATCGCAAAGGTTGGTCTATCAAAACTTTAATGGGATGCGAGTGAAAATAGGGTCGTAATTTTCTCGAGGCGTGTACCAAGCTGAGTGCGAGTTTCTCGAGTGAAGGGTACCTCGATTCTGCCCCCAATAACCACTTACTTATATAGTATACTGGTTGCCGGTTCTTGCCCTCTTCTCGCACGAATGCTGTACTATGGCATTTTTTGAGATGGCTAAATAGATGCTTAACACTTCTCCAATTATCAATTTTTCCAAGACTAGAGGTGTTGAAAGATTTCTCTTAATTTCTTGAAGGGCTTGCATGCATTCTTCATTCCACTAAAACTTTTTGTTGCCTTGCAAAACATTGAAGAATTGGAGACATTTACCAGTTGATTTCAAGATGAATTTACTTAAGGCTGTCATTCTTCTATTTAGAGATTGAACCTCATTTGGCTTCCTTGGAGAAGGAATTTTGATCAGTGCCTTTATTTTCTCAGGGTTAGCCTCAACTCCTCTTGCGTTTACAATAAAACCAAGAAACTTTCTTAAGGACACTCCGAATGAACATTTTTTCAAATTTAGCTTCATATTGAATTTTTTCAAAATTATAAAGCACTCTGCGAGGTCTTCTGTATGGTCCTCTCTCTTTATTGATTTTACTAACATATTATCTACATACACTTCCATATTCAAATCTATCTGGTTTTCAAACATACTATTTACGATACGCTAGTATGTTGGTCCAACATTTTTGAGTCTAAATGGCATGATCTTGTAACAATACAACCCCATATTTATAACAAAGCTTGTGTGTTCTTGATCTAGAGTATGCATCCATAAAGGTCATCAACTTCTGCCCTGCTGTCACATCAACCAGTTGATCGATCCGTGGGAGTGGAAAGTAATCTTTCAAATATGCTTTATTCAAGTAAAAAAAAGTCTGCAGGTTTTCCATGTCTTATTTGTTTAGGAACGAGAATGTGGTTTGATATCCACGTGGGTTAAAATACTTCTCTTATGAAGTTGTTGGTTAACAATTTGTCAACCTCTCCTTTTAAAGAATTTTATCGCTCGATCCAAAGGACGCCTCTTCTAGTGCCTCGATGGATTAGAGGTATTATTGCTGAGATGGTGGCAAATAACATTTGGGTCGATTTCGACCATGTTCAAATGGCTCCAAGCGAATTGGTCCTTATTTTCCTTCAAAAATACGATTAATTGCTATTTTAGTTCTTCCCCACATCTTTTCCAATGTTAACACATTTGATTGGGTCATTTGGGTCTAAATTTATATCTTCCAACTCTTCAGTTGGCTTGAGTTGGTTGAACTCCTCTTGGATCCTTGGATCCAAGTCTTCTATCTCGCATTCCTTGTTCTCTTTTGTCAAGATTACCATTGGCTAGTGATTTTCCCTTCGTTTCATTAATTCAAAACTATAGCAATGTCTGGTTGTCAGTTGGTCGCCTTTCAATGTCCTAACTCTAGAATGAGTTAGGAATTTCAAGAACAAGTGCTTTATCGAGCTTACTGCCCCCAGTCTTGTTAGTTTAGGGTGACACATTAGTATGTTGTATACGGAAGGGATATCTACCACTAAGAATTCTTGCATTTTGGTTGTTGATAGTGGCAGTTCTCCCATAGTGAGTGGGAGTTCAAAGGTGTCAAGGCTCGCAACACCATCCCCGGTGAAGCCACATTAATTCACCATGCACGGTCTTAATTTGGCCTTTTTCAGACCCATCTTCTTCAGTGTTTCTTTGTAAAGAATATTGATAAAATTCCTGTTATTGACGAGAACTCTTTTTGTTCTTTTGTTCGTAAGCTAGACAACAATAACTAAGGGATTTGAGTGTGGGAATTGCACATGTGTTTCATCTTCATCAGTGAAGATTATTGGGGATTCCTCAAGATTCGCATGCTTGAGGGGCTTAGGTCCAAGGACTGATTCTTAATTTTAATGTTATTCATATACCTTTTTTGGGTACTATTGTTGTTCTCCATGAGATGTGGTCCTCTAAAAATGACCAGGATGTCCTCGCCCTCAACTGGGGGAGGTTGTACACCTTGGTTTTGCTTGTTGTTGTTGGGCAGGTTTTATTCATTCCATCTATTTTTTACTTATGGCGTTAGATAGCCTCGAGAAATGAGTCCTTTGATCTCGTCCTTTAATTGGTGACATTCCTTAATGTATGTCCAATGTCTCTATGTAACTGTCAATGTTTGTTCAGATCTCACTTATTTCTTGAGTGTCTCATAGGTTTAGGTCTTTGAAAAGCGATCTGATTCTCTTTTGCGAGATAGATGTACTCACGAGTCTCGCTTAGCTCTGTATAAATTAAGTATATTGGATCATACTTCTCTTGTTTCTTTTTCTTCTTCTCATCCTTTGATGAATCTTTCGATTCATCTTTCCTCTTTCCAGTCTACCCATTCTGGCTCAAATTCCCCACTTTTGTTGTTACAATACTCACAGTTGGAGTACTTGAGTTGGGTTTATCTCTCGAGCTCGATTTGAGCATTTTCATCTCGTTTTGTGCTTCTTCTTTCTGCACGAAGACTAATGCCCTATCATTGAATTCATTAATTTTTCTAATTGGGCGACCTTGCACATCATCCAACAATTTGCCTCCTATAGTCGACAGATCAGTGGTTTTTCCAGCCTAGAGAGGTATTAACTGAATGTTATCATTCAAGTTTCTTACTTTTGTTGCTACTATACTAAAGGACTTACATAAGCCTTAAGAGACTCTCCTTGCTATTATTTAATGTTCATCAGAGGATGCCTTTAGTCTTCTGTCTCTCACGACCTGTAACTGTTTCTTAAATTCTTTGGATAATTGCTCCCACAAGATAATGGGGTGGTTGGTGAATTTATCAAACCAACTACTCGCTACCCAATTTAGAGATGTTAGGAATAATACACAACATAAGTTGTTAGAAACATTGCTTTGTCTATTACAGAGGCAGAATATATAAATATATTAGATGCATTTGAAGAAGCTACCTGGCTTCTCGGGTTGGCCAAGGATTTTGGTTTTTTTTTTAAAAGAACGTGGAGATTTTCTGCGATACTCAAAGTGCCATTTTTTTTGGCAAAGAACCAAGTCCATCTTGGTTGCACTAAGCACATCGATGTTCGATTTCACTTTGTTCGTAAAATCATCGATGAAGGGAATGTTATACTTCAGAAGGTTGGGACTGCAGATAACCCTACAGATATGCTTACAAAAGTGGTTACATGGATTAAGTTTCAACATTACTTGAACTTGACCAACATCTCTCGGAGTTAGAGCGCCCAAGGTGCATGTGGAGGCAGTGATTTTTGGTTTGGTTTTTTGCGAAGGTGGAGATTGTTGGATTTTGCTCGAAAGTCAAATTGTCTTGAAGTCGTGAATCTATGTTCAACTTTCAAGAGTTTTGAAAATTATTATTTGCCACATTTGTCAATGAAGCTATGTAATAGCTATTGACTCATGCTCTCTCATTGATAACATATAGTTGGAAGATGAGCTACCTCCCATTAATTAGATATGATTGGGAGATGAACTACCTCACATTGATTACATATGGTTCGAAGATGAGCTACCTCTCATTATTACATATAGTTGGGAATTGAGATTTTTGTTCTATAAATATAGAGCTCTTAGAAGAGTATTTATATTTCGGTGTGTAATGATTCTGGTAGAATTAGAATTGTACAATTTATAGTACAACTTGTTACAATTAGATTCAGTGGGAAATGAGAGAGAGAGAGAGAGAGAGAGAGAGAGAGAGAGAGAGAGAGAGAGAGAGAGAAAGAGAGATAGTATCTATACATCCAAACTTTGGTTAACACTTAATATTATTACTAGGAAATTTATATCTTTATATATTAAAAGTGTCTATCTAACATCATTTTTTGGTTTAACAGAATATACTTAAATTCTGTTAAATTTAACGATTAGGTTTGATCTCCCGTTAACAAATAAACCCAATAATTAAACCAAAAAATTAAACAATCTTTTAAATATTAATAATCTATTTTTAAATTAAAAAAATCATCTTAGCCACATATCTCTCTAACAAACCTATATAAGGAGAATATTAATAATTTTTTTTTATTCATGCATAATGTGATGTTATTCTTTTTAATTGCTTTATTTATTTTTTTTCTATTCTAATGTGAATAAATTTTTGGCAATAGAGAGTCATCAAATTAGTCCAAGTGTTTGCACTCCATAATCTATATATCTATCTATAATATAGGTCATTACTCTTTTTTTTAACCTATTAATTATACAGGTATAATTATTAATTTTAATTGATGATAAAATTTAATTTTTCTATTTTTCTATCATATAAGGATAACTATTTTTTTATTGTTATTATTTTTTTCACTATGATGTTTGTAGATATTTTTTTTTACTAAATAATTATTAAATATTAAATAGATTAATTAAAAATATCTAAATCATATACTATTTAAATTTAAATTTGATTAGATTTAATTCTGTATCTACTTTCTCATTATTTGTAATTGTTCTAAATCTGATCGTGTAAACTCATATATTAAACACAATACTCCACCTTGAAACCGTTCTCTGTTTTTTTTCTTTCTTATTAGTTGGTGTTAATTCGCCCCGATGATTCAAGTGTCATGGTTTAGCAGAAATACCATTTCTATCTTTATTTTTTTCAAATATAAAGATATTTCAAATATAAATATTTAATTTTTTCAAGAAAAAAATTTGTAATCTTTAAAAATAAAATATATTTAAAATCTTAAAAAGACTAAAATCTTAAATGAAATTAGCAATACGTGGCTCGGCACGTACATTCACCTAGTATATATATATATATATGTATTCTGTATATTTTTTACTCAGTTTAATAATATTAGTGGCCTCGGGTGGAGTAGGCTAATTTCCAAAGCACATAATTTTGTGTGTTTTATTATTTACCGCCTTGATTATATATGTATAATTATCTTTTGCTATCTATTGGATCTGGGGAAGAAAACTTTACCAATACATCATCCTAAACCTGGAGACAATACAGTTTCGAAGATGCTTCTCAGCCCATTCACAGGCCCAGGCGTGAGAGCAAGGCCCCTATATATAGTTGCCGAAAAGACTGTATTCACTAACAAGTATTTTTATCAATACAGCATAACAATTATGAAATGAGATATGACCATTAATTAATATATAAGAGAAAAAGACGAATCAAAGTAGCATTCTAAACAAAGCAATCTATATTTGTATAAGCCCATGTTTCCACACAAAAGGTAAAAAAAAATGAAAAAGGCAATTCAAATTTAAGAGGATCAGAAAAAATAAATGAAAGAGAACTTAAAGTAAAAAGAAAAAATTAAAAGAAAGGCATAGTCCCCCGAAAAAGTAAAGAAGGAAACAATGAACATTTATCTTTCTTACAAGATTTATCTAACCACCTCAATAATAGGGTAAACAACCTTCTCCTGTAGAACAACATGCAAAATCACATTTGTCTTTCTTCCTTATATTTTAGCAATAACTTAGAATCCTTTTAATTTTCATACTTTAGCAGTTTCTTCAACACTTTCCTTCACCTCTGTTTTATTTTCCTCAGATAACTCTTTCTTTTCCTTCTTCTCTTCCTCTACAACATCAGTTTTCTTCACATCTGCAGCCTTTTCCTCAGGTATTTCCTTCACATTTTCCTGCTCATTTTCCTTCACATTTTCCACCTTTTCCTCAGATATCAAAGCTTCGCCATTTGTCACAGCAGTTTCCTCAACTTTCTCAGTAACTTTTTCCACAGGTACTGTTTCTACTTGGGCACTTTCCTCTGCTTTTTCCTCCTCGGGTGATGTTGCCTTGTTTTCTGTCTCTACAGTAACTGGGGCAGCTTCAATCACTTTGTCTGTCGTTTCAACAACATTTTCTAAAGTATCAACCTTATTAGCCTCAGGCTCCTCCGCTTTGGGGGGTTTAGTTTCAGATAATTCCTCAGTAGTCTTTTCAGTCTCTGATGGGGTTTTCCAATCATTTTCTGTTTCCTCCTTCCCTTCTACATTCTGAAAATTAAGTGTCAAAAGCAAAACTGAGTAATAAAGAAATATTCTAAATGAACTGGCTGGTCCCCATTAATCAATACCAAATAGTTGCATATAAGATAAATACTGAAATGTTCCCAACATAACAGGTCACATAATATTACAACTGTATAAATAAATATTTTTCTATAATACATTCACTTAAGACATCAATTCAAGCATTATCTGCTTCCCACCAACTTGGCAAGTACTATATAGTGTCAATTCCATTCTCATATATACATTTATATATATATACATATATTATTCAATGCCAGAATGTATCTCCCTTTAGCCTGGCTTTTATTTGATGTCACAAACAGTAGTGCATCCATTAAACTAAATATATTATTAATTTACACAATAACAACAACCATATTTATCAGTTACCAAACAAATTGAGCTCAAATTTATCCACTGCCAATAATAAAAAAAAAATTATTGATACAAAACAGACGTTCAAAGTAAAGCTATTTTGGATTTTATATCAACTTTGCTAAAAAAAATTGTGTTAATGATGTAACATAAATATAGGTCAAACTAGTACACATTCAGATTACTTTCTGCGTATGTATTTCTAAGCAAAAGGAATAAAATTGACTAATACAAAAACAAAGAGGATCCAAACAGCAGGTGGGACGGAAGCTATCATGGAATGTCTAAGATACAGTACACAGATTGTTTAAGCTAATCAATCAAATCTTCCAATGTTAATCCATCCAAAAACAGTCCAAGAGAGACTAGTTACTACTAATAATAATGCTGACATGTATAATGTGCACTTTCTTTAAACCAAGTACATTTGTAATTATTATTTAACTAATCTAATAATAAGGATGTAGTATAGGCTAGTTTTAGTTAATGTAATTTGTGGGGGTGTTCAGCCTGAGAACTCTAGAGGCCCTTACTTTCAAAAGAGAAACCTTGCCCAACTTAATCTATAAAAAATTGCATTGTTGTATCAAAGTTTGAGAAACCTATGACACTAGACAACCATAAAGACATAGGTCAGAGAAAACAAAATTTAGAGAAAATGATATTTTATTTAGTATGGGAATCTTTTTAGCTAATTGGGAGTTGGGACCCTTAATAAATTTAACTCAAACAAAACTCACCAATTGATTTAAGATTAAATCACAGTAATCACCCCCACACACATATATATATATATATATCACTATAATCATGATGAAATTTCATGACATACGAAATATAACATGCTTGGGAACGTTTGTTAGTAAAGAAAAATCGGTGTTAGAATTAAATTAAGATTAGCATTGAAAATCACTTCCTTTCCAAAACAAAAAATGAAAAACGTTTCGCTAGTACTTATTTTTCGTGATAAAAGGGAACCCAGTTACACAACAAAGACGTTACAACAAAACAATTGATGGAGAGAGAAACTCTATTATTATTATTATTATTATTATTATTATTATTATTATTATTATTATTATTATTATTATTATTATTATTATTATTATTATTATTATTATTATTATTATTACACTCATTTTCTTGGGCGTCATCAGAAAACAAAACTGTTTCCATTCACCAAAAATTTATTGTCAACAAAGCATCAAAATAATTTTGTTTTGTTTTAATAATCTCACATATAAATATGTGTCAAGTATATATTACTTTGGTAATAAAATTTCAAGAACCAGCTGATTGCAGTTATCTTTCTTTTTCCAACACAAATATTTTGGTACCAAAAACTATATAAGAACACTTCTCAATAACCATGGTTATTATAAATAAATCTATAAATATTAATTTTAAAAATTAAATTTAGATTTTGATACAATAACCAATAATAAAAGAAAATTTAAAATTTATTCAATTAAAAAAATCACAACCCAATCCATATAATATTAGCTATATGTAAAATTGAGAGTTACTATTTAATTAGATAACAAATTGAATTATAAAAACTCAATTTTTCTTAATAATATCATGAATAATACTTAATTATATATAAATATATATTACACCATCTTTCTAAAAGCAACAACCTAAAAAGAAAAGGTTTCCAACTAACGAAATCAAAAAGACTACCTTTCATTTTACCGTTTTTAAGAAATAATCAAAAAATAATAGTTGTAAGGAATACAAGCACACACACAAAAAAAAAATATTACGGTTCTTAAATAATTTATACTCATATAAAATTTTACCTGTTTGAACAAGTTACTGAGAGACCTGGGCTTAATTCCTTGTTGCAATTGTTGTTCATCACTAGCCTTGTCATCATCAACAATCTCCTTGATAGTATCATCTGTTTCAACCTTCTTCTCCTCCCCACCATGATGAGCTTCAGCCACCACCACCTCCTTCTCCTTCGTCTCCTCAGCCAAGCCAGGGCCTACATCTGCGGTGGCGGCTGGAGCCACGGCTACCTCCTTAGCCGCTGGCTCAGGAACAGGTGCAGGCACATCGGCCGCTGTCTCAGGATTCAAAACCTTTGGCTTTGTAGCACAACCTCCCATGTTGATATATTTATATATATGTGTATGTGTGTCTGTCAACCAAATATAAACTTCTGACTTTGGGAAAAAAAACCAAATATAACTTCTGCTACTTTTGATAACTACCCAAAAATAATATGAAAAAAGAGAAATAAAAATAGAACAAGAGATCAGAGAGAGAGGAGTTTAGAAGTGAAATTAAATATGGGAACACGATATATAGAGGGTGCTATATAGCAATGGCTAATTTTGTTGTTCCGACATTTGTTCTGAGGCGAAGAAAAAAAATAGGGGGTGCACAGCTTATAATGTGTTTTAATTTTTAATTCTAATTTTGTTTATAATTAATCAATTTTCAATCAATAAATAATTATTGGGTTTCTTTATTTGATTTGAGGTGGGGATATTTTTAGCAAGACAAACGAACGTGTGGGATTGATGATTCAATAGGGTGTATTTGGTGTACAAACCTAGGGTGGCTGTTGGATGCAGCCTGTTGTATGTATGAGAAATGTTAGATTAAGCTAAAAATAAGGTTGAAAATATTTTTTTAACCTCAAGTTGTTGAAATTAAAAAAGTAATAATGAATAAATAAAACAAAAAATGATAGCTTGTTTAAGGAGAAAAGAAGTACATGTATTCAATCATATCAACTCTATACCTTGATAAGCAAAATATAATAATGATAGTAACAATGTTGTATATAAGAAAATTGAACACCATATATTTAATAAGCTATGTAGCCAACAATCAAACTTTATACTTAGAAAAATGTACTAACCAAATAAATAAATTATGGTGTATATTATTATTGGTAATAGCATCTTATTTATATTATTATTTTTATTTTATTTATTTATTTATTTGAAAGAGCTTTCGATAGAAACATTTGATGACTATTATTTAAGATTATTGTATATCAGAATGAGACCAGGGATAGTGAAGGGTATATCCAAGTGTGAGGGCGTATTTGTCATTTACAAAGGGTGAGGCAGAGAAGGAACAAGGATTCTGTGTTAATTGGTTGTTGTTATGTGAGTCGGCCTCACGCCCCCAATGCATTTGTACTACTTACCAAGAAAGGTTGTGCCTTGTCATTCTATATGTTTTTGTATTAGGCCCATTCAATGCAAATCGGTCCCACTTTCATTTTAATTTCATTTTGTTGAGGAAATTAGTGATAATTTCTAACTATTTTCTACCTGTGACTCAGTCTACTATTTTTATTAGTTTTTATAATATGTATATATATGTATATATTAAAACTTTATTATGATGTAGTAATGATTTCAGTTTGCCATAGTTTTGGATTTAGTTTATATGATAAAATATGATTATGAGCATTGTAAGAAAAACAAGGCAATACTTTGCTTTGTGAGAAAAAAAAAGACAAAAAAAAAAACAAAACTTTACCATTTCAATAGTTTGGGGGATTTTTTTATAGATATATTTTCTTTTATATATGTTTTTCGAATTTATACTTTTTTTTTTTACAATAATAAAAAATTAATTTTTTTTAAACTACAATTTAAAATTTCAAAATTATAAAAATGCTATTTTCTCAGTAAAAAGTAGAAAATAACTAAAAAATAACGAGAAATTAACCTCATAACAATTATAAATGAACTATAAAACAACACAATAAAACAAGAAAATCAATGTCATGACAACTATAAATAAACTATATATATATATATAAAAAAGAATATCCAGTAGTTTGATTGACGGAATCACTAGGAGGATCCACTTGTCTTCTAGGCTTAGGAATTTTCGTTGATGGTCCTTTCGGTGCAACCCTGTCTCGAGGGTCAGAAGGGCATCCAGGCTCAAAAGCGCTGGTGGGCTTCTGCGTCCTCGAGGGTTGCCCGACCAGAGGCGCATCTTTCTGACGAGGTAAGGGTTCACCTACTTTTCCCTTACCCTTATCCATGCGAAGGTCCTGGGTTCCATCGTTAGTTTGCACGTGGGTTCACCCTTCAGTCATCTCTTCCACAAATGGTTCTCCATCTATCCCAATCAAACCATCTAATTTATTTCGAAGTTGCTCAATGGTCGCTTTCATCTTGGCAGTAAGCCTCTGCTGTTGTTCTAGAGTCGCCTGTGTTGCCGCCAACTCTTCGGTTACTTGCCCCAGACTAGGGTCATGTTCATAATACAAACCATCTTTATAATATCCATCTTTATAGTAGTCACCATCATCGTCCTTCTCATAATCCTCTGTATCTCGGCCATGTAAAGATGCTTGAGGCAGGAAGGTGCTCCTGCAATGCCTGCTCCAGAAGTGCAGGTGGCTCATGCCCATGCTGTGCAGGCAGGGCCGATTGTTGTAGTGAACCGAATGGAACCACTCTATGAAATGTTCCGCAAGCAGACACCTCCAGTCTTTCAGGGAGGTTCTGATGTGATGAAAGCCAAGCAGTTGTTGGCGGTTATTATAAGAATTTTTTATTTTATTGTTGTCATCGGCAATGACAGAGTTGCCTGTGGCACATTCTAGTTTCAGGAGGATGCCCTGGTTTGGTGGGACATGGTGTCCCTGACTTGTGTTGTTACTACAGTTACCTGGGAAGAGTTCCTGGAGTTGTTCAATGCAAAGTTTTACAACGAGGCAGTCAGAAGTGCAAAAAGAAAAGAATTTACCCAGCTGACCCAGAAGGAGAATATGAGTGTTACTAAAGACACAACTTAGTTTGATCGATTGGCTAGGTTGGCCTCAGGAATTATGCCAACCGATTTCAGCAAGAGAGAAAAGTACCTGGATGGATTAAATCCAAAAATAAAAGATGATCTTGTGATTACTCCTGACGACAACACCATCTATGCTAATTTGGTGGGAAAGTTACTATGAGCTAGGGCGCAATTGTGTGCACCTAGGAGTTCTCAGGGACTCAGGTTGTTGGTGGAGCCCCTACTCCTCCTACCTTTAGTTATGGTAGGGGTGGTAGTGACTCGACCATTGACCAAAAAAGAGAAAGGCACCATCTGCACCTGGTGGCTCAAGTCAGAATAAGAGGTTCCAAGGGAACTAGGGTCAAGGCAACTATCAGGGTGGTTCTGAAACCTAGTACACTTACCTGGAGTATCCCAGTTGTAAGAAGTATCATCTGGGTGAGAGTAGAGGGCAAGGATGTGTCCATTGTGGGTTTCCAGGACTGTATAAAAGAGATTGCATGGAGCTTAAGAAAGAAGAACAGAAGTCAATAGAAAAACCCACTCTAGCAAGGGTGTTCGCTTTAACTCAGGCTGATGTAGAAGCTAGCCCCTCAGTTGTTATATGTCAGCTCTCGATCAACAACTCTTACTTCTCTATATTGTTTGACTCTGGGGCCACTCACCCTTATGGGGCAGCCAGGATTTTTAGTAAATTAGATAGACCGCATGATAGTTATGATAAAGGGTTTGGAACCCTGCTACCTGATGAAGAATTAGTTATCTCCCATAGGTGGATTAGGTCTATGCCGAACAGAGTTGAGGATATGGAGTTGAATGCTGACTTGATAGAATTGGGTTTAGCAGATTTCAATATTATACTTGAAATGGATTTTTTAACTAAGCACTCGGCTAGTATTTACTGTAAACGGAAGATGGTGATCTTCCAACTCAAGGGCGAGGAACCGTTTATTTTTTCCAGGATCGGTTCAGGGATTATGGATTCTAGTGATTTCAGTATTAACAGCTAGAGATTTATTACAAGGCAGATGTTTAGAATTTCTGGCAGTGGTATTGGATACCGCACGGCCTAAGACAGATCGGCCAGAAGATATCAAGGAAGTTTAGGAATTTCTAGATATTTTTCTTGGTGAACTTCCGGGTTTACCACCACAGAGAGAAATCAATTTCATTATCAATCTAGCATCTGGAGCAGAACTAGTTTTAAAGGCACCTTACAGAATGGCTCTAGCAGAACTTAAAGAATTGAAATTGAACTTTAGGGATTGCTTGACCTAGGGTTTTCTCGACCTAGTGCGTCACCCTGGGAAGCTCCCGTATTGTTTGTTTGAAGGAAAGACGAATCCTTACGCATGTGTATTGACTACCGAGAGTTAAATAAAGTGACTATCAAGAACAAATATTTGTTACCTAGAATCGATGACTTATTCAATCAACTTTGGGGGAAATGATCTTCTCAAAGATTGATCTTCGACGGGTTATCATTAGTTGAGAATCCGAGAGGAGGACATCTCAAAGACTGCTTTCTGTACTAAATATGGGCACTATGAATTTTTGGTTATGTCTTTTGGACTAATCAATGCTCCCATAATTTTTATAGATATTATGAATAGCGTATTCAAGGATTTCCTCGATATCTGTGTTATTGTTTTTATCGACGACATCCTTGTGTACTCTCAATTAGAAGAGGAGCACGAGCAACATCTTTGGATGGTTCTACAACGGTTACGAGAACATAAATTGTATGCCAAATTTAAGAAGTGTGAGTTTTGGCTATCTCAAGTGTCTTTTCTTGGGTATATTATCAGTAAAGAGGGAATCATGGTGGATCCAGGGAAGATGAATTCATTAGGGATTAGCCACGACCAAAGATAGTTATAGAAGTTTAAAGTTTTCTGGGTTTGGTTGGTTATTACCGTCAGTTTGTTGAGAGATTTTCTAAGATCTCAACACCCGTAACCGAACTCACCAAAAAGAATCATCAGTTTTTATGGACAGATATGTGTAAAGAAAGCTTTCAGGAGTTGAATCAAACATTTATTACAACTCCGATATTCTCCCTATTATAAGATAAGGAAAAGTTTGTAGTTTACTGCGATGCATCCAGGCAGGGTTTGGGGTGTGTACTGATGCAGACCGATCGGGGCATTGCCTACGCCTCTCGTCAGTTAAAGGAATATGAACAGCGATACCCAACTCACGATTTAGAACTTGTCGCGGTAGGGTTTGCTTTGAAGATTTGGCGGCATTATCTCTACGGAGAAAAATGTGAGATTTACACCGACCATAAGAGCCTCATATATTTCTTTACCCTGAAAGTTTTGAATATGAGACAGAGACGTTGGTCGGAGTTGGTTAAGGATTACGACTATGAAACTTTTACCATCTTGGGAAGGCTAATGTAGTGGCTGATGCCCTGAGCAGGAAGGGTCCCGGGAAGGTAACTAGTATGATTAAGATTTCACCTCAGCTAGGTGATGACATGGTCAGATCAGGCATCGAGTTTGTTGTAGGCAAACTTCATGATTTGACATTACAATTTGATCTGTTGGAACGAATTAAAGCTTCTCAGTTAACTGATCTAAAATTAGTGATGATTCGAGTAGTGGTTTTTTCTGGTCAAGCTAAAAATGTTACGGTGTCAGATAATGGGATGCTGTTGTATAAGACCAGGGTTTGTGTTCCAAGTAGTGCATAACTTAGAAATAAGATTCTCGAGGAAGCTCATACCACTCCTTATTCATTGCATCCTGGTACTACCAAGATGTACCAAGATCTAAGACCCTACTACTTGTGGTGTGGGATAAAGAAAGGTGTGGTGAAATTTGTATTCTGATGCTTAACTTGTCAGTAGATCAAGGCTAAACATCAGAGACCGACAGGACTATTGCAGCCACTGACACTTCATGAGTGGAAGTTGGAGGATATCACTATGGACTTAGTGGTTGGATTACCTAAAACCACAGGAATGTATGATTCAATTTTGGTTGTGGTAGATCAATTTACGAAGTCGGCACATTTTCTACCAGTAAAAATAACTTTTACAATGGATCAGTTTGCACAGTTATACATGAATGAAATAGTGAGGTTACATGGCACTCCAAAGTCTACTATATCGAATAGGGATCCAAAGTTTACCTTGAAATTCAGTACAACCTTCCATCCTCAAACTGATGGACAGTCTGAAAGAACAATTCAGATATTGGAAGACATGTTACGAGCCTATGTGATGGATTTCGAAGGCTCATGGAGCAAGTACCTGCCACTGATAGAGTTTTCCTACAACAACAGTTACCAGAGTATTATAGGGATGTCTCCCTACGAGATGTTGTATGGCAAGAAGTTTAGATATCCTATTCATTGGGATGAAATGGGAGAAAAGAAATACCTATGTCTAGAATCAGTGCAATGGACTAATGAAGCCATAGAAAAGATCAAGGCCAGAATGCTTGCCTCTCAGAGTAGGCAAAAGAACTACACAGATCTGAAACACAGAAATGTAGAGATTCAGGTAGGAGATCATGTATTCCTACGGGTGTCTCCGATAAAGGGGATTAGACATTTCAAAAAAGGGGCAAGTTATGCCCTAGGTTTATAGGGCCATTCGAAAATCTTGAACTTCAGTAAGATTTTTTGTACGAAGAACAACCAGTTCAGATCTTAGACAGAAAAGATTCTAAATAAGACCATAGCTTTGGTCAAGGTACTATGGAGAAATAGTAAGGTGGAGGAAGCCATCTGGGAGCTAGAGACTAACATGAGGGCTCAATATCCAGAGTTTTTCAAGTTAGATTTCGAGGATGAAATCCTTTTAACAGGGGAATAATTGTAAAGACCGCTTAACTTTTATTTGGAATTAGCAGATATGGCTTAATTATTAAATTAGAATATTAATTATGAATTATGTTCTTATGGAGATTTATTTGAATTCAGGGTGTATTATTTATGTCGTATATGAATTTTACATTTTTTTTCATGTTTTGTGCCCGGCAACATTAGAACGCAGCGTGTCGCCAATAGAATCACATTTTAGTATTTTTGTAATAGCAGTGCAACTTAGTTAGACATTTAGAATATTCTAGGATTTAGAAATGACCATATACCCCTAGGTGGCCTGTATGCTTTTTGATGTTTGTAAGGGCAAAATAGTCTTTTGCCATTTGTTGGCTTTTGTCTTCTAGTGACTTAGTAAATTATTCCAAGCGTTATTAATGAGATTATAAGTTAGTATATACTTAGAATTATTATGTTTATCTTTTACTAGTTAGAAATTAAGAAAACACCTCCTCCCTTCTACTCTCTCTCTCTCTCTCTCTCTCTCTCTCTCTCTCTCTCTCTCTCTCTCTCTCTCTCTCTCTCTCTCTCTCTCTCTCTCTCTCTCTCTCTCTCTCTCTCTCTCTCTCTCTCTCTCGAACTCTCTCGAACTCTTATGAAGGCAGCAAGGAGTTCTGCACTTTTTAGCTTTAATTTAAAGGTTTCCAGCAGAATTTTAGTGTATCAATTCAAGGTAAACCCCTAAGCACCATTCTCTTTGATTTTCCTAAGTTCTAAGCTAGGTTTTTTGTTTGATTTTGGATTTAGGGTTGCTGTAGTAATTCTTGATGTTTGAGTTTATATTCTGAAGTTAAGATTATGTTATTTGAGCTGAATTAAGGTTAGTTTGTGGCCTGGCTTGTTGTTAGACAAGGTTTGAGTTTTAGAGCACAAACTTAGGTCTTTAATAGTGTTTTGAGTTTCAGGGGTTGTTTCTAGTTTGTTTCTAGTTTTTGTTCTTGTATGGCCTCAGGGCCTTTTACTTTTTAACAGGCAACTGGTCTTGCGGTCTTTAATCCTCACTTTAACTTCTTTTGCTAGACATGCAGTTGTCTGGGAAGCTTTGTCTAATATGAAGTATGCCATTCACACTTACTTAACTTTCAATTTTTCGCTTAATAAAGCCTTAAAATTTGCTTAAGTTTAGTTGTGCTTGTTTGATGCTATACGGTGTGGGTGCCCCCAAGTGATTGAGCAGACTTATAGTCTCTTGGTCACTTGCAATTCACCAAGTACTATAGACCTTTTCCTATGTATTTTCTTAGAGGGACATGTTTGTACGCATGTGGAACTAAAAATAAAGATTAACGTTAAGAAGTTATCTTGTTAGCAAGTTGTTTGACACAATATCGAACTGAAACACTATTTTAATTCATTAATTGTTCTTAAATATGTGTTGCTGATTGGCAACGTACATTTTTTGTGTAACAAAAGCTTACAAATCAAAGTCTTCTTTTGAAACCACATTTTGGCTACCTCTGCACGACATACCGTGCAAAGGCCATCACTAAAGAGTGATGGAGACTTAGCTTTAAACTAAATTCCTGCACGGTAAAGCATTGCAAGAACCACTACTAAAGAGTAGTGTTTTGTACAAGTTGGTTACTAGTAGTACTTACCGAGATGTTCTCTATTCTAGTGTCTTAGTACGAGAGCTAACTCCATGTTCTCATTTTACTCACCAAACGTTTACGCAGCTTTACTTGTTATCTTGTAACTTGGTGCAAAACTTCTCAGTTTTGTCCATACTTGTTGTAGGATCTTTGGTATTAAGAAATATATTTCGGAGGACTAAGCATCTTGTGAAGAATTTCCTCTCCTTGACTTGTTTGTTGAAGTACCTGGAAACCTTCTTTTGATAGGCAAGCAGTTTGAGGTTGGCTTGGTCTCTTCTTTCTTCTATTTTTTCAAGGGATTCTACTAGCAATGTGGGGTTTATCTCCTGGTCTTAACAGACTAAAAGTACCCTTATCTGGGTGTCTTTTTGACAAAGACTTACTCAAATGGCTTTGCCCCCGACATGATTGTTGTAGAGCCTTCATGAACTTCTTTCAATAGTTGTTCAGCTTCTTTCTTGGTAACAAATCTTAGAGGTGGCATTGAGATACCACATTTGTACATTACCCCATCCAGGACTAGATACTTGCCAACTTTCCTTTTCATTATTCTTGGTTCATTCTTGTCTTCTAGAAAGATTTCTACCTAGAAGTTGTTGGGTTTTATGCCCTAAATAAAACTCATTTCAATATAATCAGATTTACTTATTAATAAAGATCAGAAATAACATTTTATGTTGCATGGTTCACATGATTTATTTCATGATTATATACACATAATGTATGAATTCTAATTAAGTCCAGAACATATGAATTTGTTAATGATTATAGTGTTGTCAGCATAGTGGAATATAATCTTAATTATATGTTCGAAAGTTTATTCCCTGATTTGTCAGTTCACTGGATTTAGACTGACATGATAATCAGAGATAGGTATTCTTACACCTTGGATAAGTGTTATGTCCTTTCCAGGGCATTGGCAAAGTTTACCAGTATCGGATGTATGGAGTATACATCGAAAGGGACCGATATTGAACTTTGATTAGATATATTAAAATTTACCTTAATATCTATTCAATTCAATATCACCCGTTGATCCTAGATCAAATGATCTTAATCATGATATGTTTAGGTTCGATCTCAAGAGTATTATACATGTTCTTTGATTTGTTAGTTAAGCCTACTTTTGAACAGTCAGGGTGATACCGTACATTTTGGGAACATGATTGTATAATTGAGTGGGAGCGCTAACATAAATATGGAGTCTATAACTTCTATAAGAATTTAGAAGTGAAACAATGATATCCTTCGAGCTTGGCTAAACAGAGATAAATGGTGGAGATCTCATTTCACTTCGCTGAAATATCATTTATACGGAGCTAAGTGTTTTAAGGATAAAATACATTGAAGGTGTAACGGTAACTTAGTGCCTATTCAATGTAGATCATCTATTAGAGGGTCATTGATCAAATTAGGATTATAACAATGGATAACTAATAGCATATCTATATCGTGGAACATATAGAGCGTTCTATATGACTGAGAGTGCAATTTAATAAAATTCTTATATAGATACTATATAATTATACCAAAATTGTGGTTAATTAAATTTTGATAATTAAAAATTTGACACATAGACTATATGATAAAAGATAAGTGGTATTAACCATGGGGTCCCCCTGTTTTCAAAATATTCACAAACTGGTTTAATAGTGTTTTTACAACATAAACTTGGTACTCCCAAAATACTTTCAAAATTGAGCATCCTGATTACTGGGCCGAAACACTGCGGCTGATATGTACATTGCTGCTATGACCCCGAACTCATGGCTGCTCAACTTCTACTTTCCCCTTACCTGCACCATAAAGCACCCGTGAGTCACAGAGACTCCGCAAGAAAAAAGTGAACAAACAATAACTGAAAAATGATTATCAATTTAATCTCATGTCATCATGTTTATGTTGGAATTTATTTTACTAGGATCTTAGATCTACTCACAAGTATGTTGATTAACACCCTAAATATGAACTTTCTAAAACGATGAAATAAACACATATAAAGTTTAGGAAACCTTACATTGGGTGCAGCAGAATTAAATGACTCCTTCCGTTCAGATATCTAGCCCTTGATTCCTTTCTGTAGCAGAGCATTACCAATATCTGAACCTGGGTCTCTTTCTCTGAATCTTTGATGCTGAAACTCCTTCTTGCTGAAAGTCTTTCTTCACGATCTTCCTCACTATGATTGAGGTATCACTTGCTGTGTGTGGGCACTACTCATACACTAAGAATTTTGAAATCTCAATGAGGAAGAGATAGAGAGTGGGTTCGACCAAAGATAGGGAGAGAGAAGGCTCAGGTTTTTCTGATTCAGAAGTGTCAGAAGAAAAGTGTAATTTTCCTGAAGCCTTCACTATCTATTTATAGCATTCCACTAGGGTTAGGTTTGAATTATTTGGCATTAAAATAATAAAAATATCAGAGGGAAAACCCTACAAAAGTGGTCGGCCCTATACTAGTGGATTTGGGCCTCACTTTTTGCAATTTTGCAGTTTTATCTTTTCTGCATCTGATTTTCTCAAAAACGCCAATTTTAAAATTCAACCATTTAAATGTCAATTTTAACTATTTAATAACTATAAATAATTATTAAATAATATTGTCATTTATCATATTTATTAATTGAACCATACAAAGTATCATAATTAACAAATATGCCCCTAAAACTCTTTCTTTACAATTTCGCCCTTACTTAGTGAAAAAATTCACAAATAGACATAGTCTAATTTGAGAATTATAATTGATTAATCAAAACCAATTATATGAGTCTTACAAGCAATATTATCTCAACTAGTGCGGGGACCATGGGTCTATATAACCGAGCTTCCAATAAGTAGATCAAGAATTTAGCACTAAAATTCACTAACTTGTTAAGTCTTCGTTGAATCCACGCATAGAACTTAGAATTGCACTCTCAGTATATAGAATGCTCTATATGTTCCACCATATAGACACATCATTAGTTATCCATTGTTATAATCCTAATTTGATCAATGATCCTCTATATGAATGATCTACACTGTAAAGGGATTAGATTACCGTTACACCCTACAATGTATTTATTCCTTAAAACACTTGACCCCGTATAAATGATATTTCAGCTTATGTGAAATGAGTACTCCACCATTTATGTTCGTTTGGTCAAGCTCGAAGGAGATCATCCTTTGCTTACTATTCGCTAGATAGAAGCTATAGATTCCATGTTTATGATAGTGCTCCCACTCAATTGCACTACCGTGTTCCCAAAATGTACGTATCATCCTGACCTAAAAGTAGGCTTAACTAACAAATCAAAGAACACGAATAGCCTTTCAAGATTGAGCCTAATCATAACAGGATTAAGAACATTTGATCTAGGATCAACTAGGCGATATTGACTTGAATAGATATTACGGTAAGTTTAATAAATCTAAGTCAAAGTTCAATATCGGTCCCTTCCGATGCATACTCCATGCATCCAACCTGAGCTTTACTTTAACCAATGCTCTGGAAAGAACATAGCATTTCTCCAAATGCAAGTAAACTCTTGTTGTAGATTATCATATCAGTAAAACCCTATGTCTGATAAATCTAGGAAACTTTATTCACATAGTCATGTTTACTTTCCAATGTGTTGACGGCACAATAAACAGGATCAAGTATGTGAAAAGGGTTTCAGACGAATTCATACATTATGTACATATAATCATGAAATAAATCATGTGAACCATGCAACATTAAATGTTATTTCTGATCTATATTAATAAGTAAATCTGATTATATTGAAATGAGTTTTATTTAGGGCATAAAACCCAACAAACTCCCACTTGCACTAATATAAAACAAAATGTGCATTTCAAATAATCTCAACACCATGATATACAAATCAAGTGTAGTAGTAGTAAACTCCTCGTAATAGGATCTGAAAGGTTGAATTAAACACAACCTTTTTCTCCACCATTACTCTTCCTTTAATCACAAAATCATTGATAATGTGAAATTCCTCTCTATATGTCTACTCTCTTGGGATGCTGGATTCTATACCTTTGGCAACTACTTTTTGTTAATCAGGAAATTAACACTAGTAGTTTAAGGCAATTTGGAATGGTGCCAAAGATGTATAGAACTTTCCTTAGACTGAATAAGTACCTTTCCTGCAGCTTTAACATTCAGTCTCTCTCTGGTAGACCTAGAGACTTCAGATAGGTTTTTACACTTCTCCGAAATCACTATTCCACCCCCAGAGTAATTACCATCTTATCAGAAAGATTTTCTAGCACAAAGGTAAATTTCGAAATCTGATGTGGTGTAGTCTAAGAGTTTTAAACACACTCTTATAGACTAACATATAGTTCCTCTTCTTAATCTTAGGATTTACTTGATTGTCTTCCAATGTTCTTCTTTTGGATTAATCTGATACCTACTCATTACTCCCACTCAACAGCAGGTGTCTGGTCTAAGGCATACAAAAGCATATCTAAGACCTCTCACTGTTGATTTAAGAAATTCTTTCATGGCTTTATCTTTTCTGGAATAGTTGAGACTTTTCCTTAGATAAATAAAATCTATGTCTAAGAAGTTGTGAAGCTTCTATAGATTGCCATTAGAAAGAAAATGCTTCAGCATCTTACTAAAGTAAGTTGCTTGCATTAGAGTAAGTAATTACCAGGTATACCACAAGCCATAGGTTTAGATTAACTCAAACCTATAATACTAGGAACAATAAGTTTTGTTAAGTCCATTGAATAGACTTATAAACGAAAATTTCCTTTTATGTCCTTGTAATAGAAAACTTTAGGTTACTCCATGTGAATGGATTAAACCATAGTTCTATTGGCTTTCTTCTTAGTTTCTTATCTTGACAATCCATTACTTGTTTAAACTCACAATGGATTTTAATCACTAGTGTCTCCCAAGTCATAAGAAGGTGAGTTCCTAGAAACTCTCCCACTACGACAAGGTACCGTGAATTATGTCGAAGAAAACTAAATGGTATTGATCTCTTCGGTTGTGACAAGACAACAGAGGCAGTGGGATCATCATATGTTATATAAGATGATAGAACACTTTTGGAATCAAGAAAAATATCTCCTTTATTTGCTACTTGTTTTCAGACTTAGTCATTATCTTAGAAAAGTAGTATTTGTTTGAACAAACACTTTCTTATCTATTGACAATGGGATGGTCCACCCCTAATGACTTAGAACAGCTAACAAACCATGGTTAACAGTTCTAGCTTTTCTTAAGTTTTTGATTAGGTCATCCATGAATCTAGTAATGATTTACATTAAGTATACAACCATTACATCATTCTGAAATTGTATTACCATAGAAGGAATTAGGCAACGACTAGTAACTAATCATCAACATGCAACTCGAAATTTCTGGGGAGGTAAGTTTGGATATAATTCAAAAATCAATTTAATGATCTTTGAACTGCATATCTACTAACTATTTCTCCACCCCTATCAGTTCGCAAGATCTTTAACCACTTACCTTAATGGTTTTAACCATTGGTAGAAATTAATGAAATTTTTAAACATTTCAAATTTCTTGCTAAAAGGTATAATCTAGAGTTATCGTTTTAAGAATACAACGAAAAACTCATATCCACCTCTGAATGTACATCCATCTGCGAATGAAATGAACTACTTTCAGTGGATATAGGCATATTAACTCTTTGCAGAGATTGATCTTGTCAAATCCACTATGAACAAGATACAAATGCCATAGATTAAAAAAATGTTGTAGTGTCTTTTGATGACTTAGGTTTATAAAAGAATTCTTAGAATAGTGCAAGTGGATCCTGGTCACAGAATACCTAACTCATATTATATACAGTTTGAATCCATTAATAAAAGATGGATATTAAACACTTGAGAAAGTGTAGCTGTATTGTATCTGGAATTAGAAATATAAGAAAATTTCTATTTGGAATCTAAAATTAAAGTCAAAGACTTAAATTTATACCAAATATAATGAGTAATTCTTTCTTGGACCACCACTACTATTTAAACTCTAAGTCAGATTTGCCCATACAAGTAGGAGATTTCTAAGATTGAGGATTTATATCAATTGGGAATAGAATTTCGGGATTATAATCATATGCGTCATTTAATTTCTTAAGAGAAAATATAGAATGACATGAAATGATTTATAGACCATTCATCCAATGATATGTTTTGAAGCTAATTCGAAATGAATAAGCTAAGAGGAATTAGGATAATTTCGTTGATTAAATAAGAATCCAACGATGCTTCGATTAGCGAAAGTCAAAGTAATCTTATTTATATAATCTTCTTGTTTCATATTGTAAAAATACTAGTCTAAGGTGTCATCTATTGATGAACAGCTAGATGTCTCATATACAATATTTATCTTTCGAGATCTAACACTATTATGTACGTCTAATGGTGAAAATTTACTAGGGATTTATCTCATTAGATAAACAAGCCAAGTTAGACCAACAATGAAGATTCGAAATTAAACTACAACTTAATAACAGAAAATAACATGGTTCAATATAAATTCATACACAATTCAGAAATTATAAACATATAGCAAGTAGGAATGACAAGTGAAAATACTAAAACTTATAATCCTAAATAATTTCCAAGGTTTTCAACAAACTGATATCAGTGTCCCGTTTAGGCGAGAGTCAAAGCTACCATTCATTGAATAGAGTTGTCAGCTCGTCTAAAATGTTAAACATTCTAGCAACCTTTTATTCGATCAAGATTGGAATTCAGCGTTGTCCCGTTTAGGCGAGAGTCAAGGCAATTCTATCTTATGAGCTTCCACCATTGTTTCGCAATTTGCAAGTCAAGTATGGTCGCCACCATTAGGGTGATCCATACCATACAAAACACTTACAAACTACTTATCATGCGAGGTTAAACGGTGCGAAATTGCTAATTAACGTTCCTCCATTAGGGAGGATTACTCACTAAAACAAACGCGTTGTAAAACCCACAATGGAGATCGAATATCTTAATAATAAAGCTCATTATTTAAAGAGAGTTGTATTTTCTTTGATTCTCTTTATTTAATCTATTTATTTTAAATATATATATTTATTAATTAAAATTTCCAATTTAGAATGAAAAATTCTAAATATAAATTTTAATTTAATATTTATAAATTTTACTTAGATGGATATGAAAATAACATGAATTATTTCCATCTTAGTAATAATTTCCAATAAATATTTAGAAAAATATTCAATTTAAGTTGTTACAAAATTAATTTAAATTAATTTACAACTCAAATTTAATTTTTTATAAATATATATTGCATTTCGAAAAATTAAAGTATTCAATGACACAATTTTCGAAAATTCATGTTAAAATAAAAAAAAAATCCTGGAAAAATTATTCTAATTTAATGTTGGCCCAAAATTAATTAATAAAATTAATTTACAACAAAAAAATATAATTTTCCTATTTAATTAAATATAAAAGAAAAATTTCAAATATTTAAGTATGATGATGAAAATCAACTTAAATATTAATTTTCTATTTAATTAAATACACTAGAAAAATACTTCAAGCAAAATATCATCTATCTAGATTTTCCTTTGACTAATTAATTCAATTTCTAATAATATACTTTAATTCAATTTATTTTAAATTAATCAATAAATGAAAAAAATCATTAATTTAAGTTGATCCAAGAATTAATTAAAATAAATAATTAATTTACAACTTAATCTATTTTTCAAGATCAATTCAAAATCATCTTGCATTATGAAATGCAATTTCAAAAATTGATTAATAAAATAAAGAAAACTATATTTTACTTCATTTATTTTAATTAATCATTAAATGAAAAAATCATTGATTTAAGTTGGTCCAAAATTAAAATAAATAATTTACAACTTTAATCTATTTTTCAAAAAAAAATCGAAATTCCAGCATTTAAGAAATGCAATTTCGAAATTTGATTAATAAAATAAAGAAAAGAAATATATTTTGAAAATTATTGAAATTTAGTTGAAAAAATAAATTTCATCTAAAAATAATTTTCTATTTAATTAAGTGTCATGAAAAAGAAATATTTAAGTATCATGATGACAATCAACTTAGATATATAATTTTCAAATTAATTAAATGTATTAAATTCAAGAAATAAATAATTAAGTGTAGAGAAGGCTTAATTATTAATCTCTAGTTTAATACTAGGAAAAAATAAACTGTACCAAAATTAATTATTTAAAATATTTAATTTCACAATGTATAATATTTTCCTATTTAATATTAGAAATAATAAGTAGTCTAGAAATAAACTATCTAGAAAATATCTTATTTGACTAAGTATCTTTTCCACAAAATTTGAAAAAATATCTAATTTAAGTTGTATTAGAAAAAATATAGAACTTAAATATTTTCAAATTTAAATTTAATTAAATATCAAAAATTAAGTTGTAACCACTTAATTTGAAAATATTCCATTTTAAGTTAATATTCGAAAAGATATTAACTTAAAAAATATCTAAAGAATCTTAATAACCAATGCCTAAAATTCCTCAACTTAATTTTGAAATTTGAAATTCAAAAAAAATATCCAGATTTAAGTTGGTTAGTTGTAGATAACTAAATATCAACTTAAATAGGGATATTTAATGAAAAATTTAAATTAAGCTCGAGAAAGAATCTAGATGGTTATAATTCTATATTTAATTAAATACAAAAAAATACATATAGTTTAGCTTAGAATAAAGAATTCTTTAAACTATAATTTTCTTAAATTAATTTCAAAATAAATGAAATTAATTATGTTGCTAATCAATTTTATTAGGTTAAACTAGTTTAATTAACCTAGTACAGTTATTCAAATCAGGCAAATGGGCCTTCACAATTGAGGTGGTTCATGTGAGGGGGTGCTGGGTTCAGTATGTCGTACCCACTTCTATGGCTCCCAACTCTCACACAAGGCCAAAAAGAGAGGAATTTAACCTTTAAATGAACAACTGTTATTAATTTAATAGGCCCAAAAACTAAATGGGCCTAAATGAAATCTATCAATGACTATGACATTTTATTTAGCAACAACAACCTATATGCATCTATTATGAAGTTAAACACATAGGCACACTTTGGATGGGTCCTATCATGTTGCTAGGTCATACACAGATGAAAGAAGATTGTAAATATACCTGTTACAAATTATTAACTTGACCAAGGGAGCCATCAGATCAATAGATCTGGCAAAAGGTAACCATGGCTATTTGCAATCAAGTAATAATAGGTTTTGAAAACTTACACACAAGCTAAAACACATACTCCTGCAACAAGGTTAGCTGGATAGTTGGATGCAGGATTTATTTAATTTTAAATTAAATAATTAATTAAATAAAAAATAATTTTTCGAAAATTTAAAAAAAATTTGATAAATTCGAAATTTTAAAAAAAAATTAAAATTAAAAGTAAACCTACGATTTTGAAAAATTAGGTTTCAACCAACCTAAATATCATTTGAAAATTTGCTAACTATTTTTAAAATTTAAATGTTATTTTATAAATAAAAATTAAATAAAAAATAAAAAAAAAAAGATAAATTAATATCTTTTTCAGATTTTAAATGTAATTTAAATAAATAAAATAACGAAATTTAAAAGTTTGCAAAATATCTTATATCTATTTAAAATTACATGATTATAGTTATCTTATTTTAAATTTAAATAAGGTCAAATTATTTAAAAAAAAATATTTAATTTAAAAATTTAAAATCTGACCTTAAATTTAAAAATAAGATAAGATATAATCAAATTTAAAAATAAGATAGATAATTAAGCAAAAAAGATAGCTACTAACTATTTTAAATTCAAATTACACTAATATCTTGAATTAAATTTAAAAAATATTAAATTAATTCATAATGATAATTAGAATTGAATTAGGAATAGTAATAGTATTAATATAGAACTACACAAAAAATCGGAAGTTAATTCCATGAAAAAGCATGAAAAATCGAAGAAAAACGAAAAAATTGTGAGCTGTACGGACAGTTTTCGCGATCGCAGGAAAATTTCAGCACAACTTCGATTTTTTCTAATCTTCAAAAAAACATAACTAATTCAAATTAAATCGAAATTGAGTTCTGTAAAAAAAGTAACTTGCTTAATTTTTTCCATACTATCCAATAAAAATAATTCTAGAAATAGATATTCAATTATTTTTAACGATAATTCACAAACACCAATCAATCATCAAATAACACTCAATACAACATGATACCATCCAAAAACAAACAAACAATCGTTTTAAAGTCCAAATTTCTTGCAAGTAAATCAATTACCATGGCTCTGAGGCCAGGTGTTGGAATTTATTTTACCAGGATCTTAGATCTACTCACAAGTATGTTGATTAACACCCTAAATATGAACTTTCTAAAACGATGAAATAAACACATATAAAGTTTAGGAAACCTTACATTGGGTGTAGCAGAATTAAATGACTCTTTCCGTTCAGATATCTAGCCCTTGATTCCTTTCTGTAGCAGAGCATTATCAATATCTGAACCTGGATCTCTTTCTCTGAATCTTTGATGCTGAAACTCCTTCTTGCTGAAAGTCTTTCTTCACGATCTTCCTCACTATGATTGATGTATCACTTGCTGTGTGTGGGCACTACTCATACACTAAGAATTTCGAAATCTCAATGAGGAAGAGATAGAGAGTGGGTTCGGCCAAAGATAGGGAGAGAGAAGGCTCAGGTTTTTCTGATTCAGAAGTGTGAGAAGAAAAGTGTAATTTTCCTTAAGCCTTCACTATCTATTTATAGCATTCCACTAGGGTTAGGTTTGAATTATTTGGCATTAAAATAATGAAAATATCAGAGGGAAAACCCTACAAAAGTGGCCGGCCCTATACTAGTGGATTTGGGCCTCACTTTTTGCAATTTTGCAGTTTTATCTTTTCTGCATCTGATTTTCTCAAAAACGCCAATTTTCAAATTCAACCATTTAAATGCCAATTCTAACTATTTAATAACTATAAATAATTATTAAATAATATTGTCATTTATCATATTTATTAATTGAACCATACAAAGTATCATAATTAACAAATATGCCCCTATAAACTCTTTCTTTACAATTTCGCCCTTACTTAGTGAAAAATTCACAAATAGACATAGTCTAATTTGAGAATTATAATTGATTAATCAAAACCAATTACATGAGTCTTACAAGCAATATTATCTCAACTAGTGGGGGGACCATGGGTCTATATAACCGAGCTTCCAATAAGTAGATCAAGAATTTAGCACTAAAATTCACTAACTTATTAATTCTTCGTTGAATCCACGCATAGAACTTAGAATTGCACTCTCAGTATATAGAATGCTCTATATGTTCCACCATATAGACACATCATTAGTTATCCATTGTTATAATCCTAATGTGATCAATGATCCTCTATATGAATGATCTACACTGTAAAGGGATTAGATTACCGTTACACCCTACAATGTATTTATTCCTTAAAACACTTGACCCCGTATAAATGATATTTCAACTTATGTGAAATGAGTACTCCACCATTTATGTTCGTTTGGTCAAGCTCGAAGGAGATCATCCTTTGCTTACTATTCGCCAGATAGAAGCTATAGATTCCATGTTTATGATAGCGCTCCCACTCAATTGCACTACCGTGTTCCCAAAATGTACGTATCACCCTGACCTAAAAGTAGGCTTAACTAACAAATCAAAGAACACGAATAACCTTTCAAGATTGAGCCTAATAATAACAGGATTAAGAACATTTGATCTAGGATCAACTAGGCGATATTGACTTGAATAGATATTACGGTAAGTTTAATAAATCTAAATCAATGTTCAATATCGGTCCCTTCCGATGCATACTCCATGCATCCAACCTGAGCTTTACTTTAACCAATGCTCTGGAAAGAACATAGCATTTCTCCAAATGTAAGTAAACTCTTGTTGTAGATTATCATATCAGTAAAACCCTATGTCTGATAAATCTAGGAAACTTTATTCACATAGTCATGTTTACTTTCCAATGTGTTGACGGCACAATAAACAGGATCAAGTACGTGAAAAGGGTTTCAGACGAATTCATAAATTATGTACATATAATCATGAAATAAATCATGTGAACCATGCAACATTAAATTTTATTTCTGATCTATATTAATAAGTAAATCTGATTATATTGAAATGAGTTTTATTTAGGGTATAAAACCTAACAGTTTATACATTACATAATATCATAAAGTACCCATTTACACATTACACATTACACATTACTCAATCTTGGTACTTTATAAAGTACCCCTTTACCACTCGTTAACCACGAGCTGTATATGTCACTATCATTGCCCGATGAAGCAAACGATAAGTAAGAAACCTAACCGCGTTTCAAGAGTAATTACTGGTAACGGTATTAACCGTTTCCAACCCTAGGTCATAACCTAGGCTTAACAAATATTTAATCAAAGTCTTGATGATAATCAAGGCCATAACCTTTCAGCCATTAATATTTAACCACATACGGTGCTTACCACTTTTCTTACCTTAGTTCTGAATTCAAGCGTACGAGCCGACTTGAGTGGAAAATAAGCTAGGTGATTCCGGTCCTATGTCACGACAACCAAAACTCAATAAAAACCTTAATCAAATTTTTGATAATCAACTCTAATTCTCACAATCGAACACACCCTACTTTCCCCCGGATCAAACTAGCTTAACCATCTCTAAAACACCCTGAATTCCACTCCGAAAAACACCCCGAATCAGATTGGACTAGAGGAGAAAAACCTAAAATCCCCCTTTCCTGGGAAAAACGGTCGGCTGTTTTTCAGACACCAAGAAAAACGGCCTGCCTTTTTTTCCTGGCAACCATGGTGATTTCTGGTTTTTCAACCCAAAAACCAATCAAACCTCCACCAAACCTACTCAAACCTTCCAAAACAGTATAATAACATAAATATAACATAACCCAAGCTTCAAAATACAAAAATTAAATCCTCTAACTCAAAATCACATGCTCAAGTGAACAAATTTAACTTTTAGCTTCAACCAACACACTTCAATCCAAGTAGCCAAAGAAACCTCTCAAAACCATTCTCAACATACACAAAAACATAACCTAAACATAACTCAAACTCAACCTAATCCCTATAGCCACAGAAACACAAAACTCTAACCTTAAACCAACCAAAATCCATTAAAAATCACAACCCATAAGGTGTAAACTTACCTCAATCACTTCTAGGTTGAGCTTAGGGGTAATAATATGCTCCAAAGACAAAAAAGAAATGGTGAGGAGAGCCTCTCTTGCTGGCTGGTTGGTTTGCACGAAGGGGAGAAGAAGAATGAAGTTTTGTTTCTTGCCTTGGAAGCTATTACCTTAAATAGGGTTTTCATTTCATTTTTTTTTCTTTCTTTTAAAAATAGTAGGCAGCCCTAAAAAGTAAAATAAAAATGCAAAATACTAATTTACCCCTAATGAAAAAAAAATAAACTTTAAAATAACCTAGGGCATTTTGTAATTTTGCTAATTCCATTAAACCGACATTCTAAAATTTCTAACCTAGTCCGGAATATTCTCAAAATAATTCTTCCATAAATGTCGTGGCATTTCTAACCAAAATCGTCGGGCCCAATAAAAATATTTTATTTTAAAATTGATATCCTCGGTACTCACATATCCCAAAATAATCTCCGTAATTAATAAATTACGCTATTTATTTCATTGAGTAAATTCTCAATCATTATCCTAAGTAAGATCATAATCTTACTTCATTACCAACATAATTACATATTTAATTAAATATGCCTATTTAAACATTATTTATTTTCCGGGATATTACACGGTGTGTTTAGCAAGATTTGACTGTTAGGTAGGGAAGGGTCTATCCTCGTGTTTGAGGAATCTAGTTGGACTGTCTATCTCTTGTCTACCTGCCTGTAGACCCTGCCTGACATGTTGTCAGGCCTTCCTTGTAAAGGATCTCTTATCAAATTTTGACCTTTTCCAACAGTTCACTCACTGAACTACCTTATCAGGTCATTGGCCTCTCGATTACGGCAGTTTAGCTCTTCTTGACGGGCCCAGAGGATGGCCTGCTCGCCATCCATCCACCTTAGGAATTTACATCTCTACTGGGCAAAAGCATGGCAACTAGCATCGCTTAGTTCTTCTTGTCCTATCTTTGTGACATGGTCTACCGTTTCTCTAAGCCTGGCTAGCTCAATATCATCTCCCAGGGCCAAGGGAGGCTCACTAATAACTGGTTCACCAATTGCTAGCCCTGTTTCTCCTACGTAGGAATGTGGAACATCCTCAATTGTGTTCTATGGAGGTTGTTCCATGTTGATTCGCTCTTCTACATGCGATCCTGTGAGTTGTTCCAGCCTTGGAAAAATGGCAGGATCATTAGGATTCACAAGATTGGCTGGATTGGCAGTGCATCCGGATTAATAGGACCTTTTGTGGTAGGGGAACACGAACATTGGGATCCACCATCATGGGATCCTAAGGAGGATTTAAGGGGGGAGTTCTTCTGGTTAGAACCATGGTAATTGATCAAAACGAGATGAAGGAACTAAAAAAGGCTCTCAATGAAAGCAACAAAATGCTTACTCCAAATTTGGTCAACCGACAGTGGAGCCTTATTTATGACTGACAATCACCATTTGTAAATAAGAACGATAAATAGTAAAGATGACACAAGGAGCCTTGGAGGCTGAGAGAGAGAGAGAGAGAGAGAGAGAGAGAGAGAGAGAGAGAGAGAGAGAGAGAGAGAGAGAGAGAGAGAGAGCCCTTTGGGTGTGTAGTAGAGAGGATGAGAGAAGATTAGGGTTTTAGACTTAAAGAGGAGAGCTTTGGGAGCTTAGAGGCTTAATGACTTAGGGTTTTAGAGATAGGCTAATGCTTTTTATATAGTAGAGCTTACATGCCTAATATTCTTAGAAATGGGTAAAGAAAGTTGTTATTTACATATTTAATTAATAAATACAAATGACTAAATTGACCCTCAAAAATAGATATTTTTGCTCTATTTTTGTGGCTGTTAAGGCCCATTCAATTGTTTGACTTGTTGTCCACAAATGAGGGCTGCATCAATGTCCTACTAGGCAAAAGTTGGTTGGCCATGCACCTACAAGATGCAGGCTAGTCGGCCATACAATGTCTGCAGGTTGAGGTTTGGTCGGCCATGCTCGTGCCAGGTTCTGGCGGGCCATGTGCCTGCCAAGGTCTGGATGGCCATGTGCCTGTCAGGGTTGGCCAGCCATGTGCTTGCTAGGATCTTGCAAGTCATGTTCCTGCCAGCTTTGGCAAGTGGAGGCCAGCCTTTGCAGTTGGAGGCTAGCATTTGTAGGTGGAGGCCAGTGTTTGTACACCTTTTTCTTGTAAAGGTCAGGCTTCCTTAGTCGAACAGACCCTCCCTTGCTTTGAAAGTCACCTTTTGGCCGGCCGGCTTGTTCTCAAACCCTTGTCGGCCATACAAGCTCATCCTGGGTGTCCTACAGTGTAACGCCCTAATGTTAAGGCACGCTACAGTGCTTTTTCAATTACAGTGCAATCTTTGCTAATCAAAGAATTTTCTTGAAAAACGTGTCAAATTAAAAAATTTATATTAATTATTAAACTTTATAATATACTAATATATTTACAAGTGTCGGGATCCCGTTTTCAAACTTTTAAAAGTTAACATTCCAAAATATACGTATTACATGTCCCACAGCGACTACCAAAATACAATTCCCAGATGTCCCGAGACCGAACACTCGAAGTCACGCTGCTTGACATGTACAATCTCATCCGAGCTCAGGTTCACTCCTGTTCACCTTTCGCCTTTCCTTTACCTACACATGGAAGCAGAACTGTGGGTCGACAGACTCAGCAAGAAATGCATATAACATATCATATAATTTCCGACCTGTAATTAGGCGCCCATACACCTATTTACAAGGCTTAACAGATGAGCATGAACGTTCAATACTAGGGTACAACCACTATACCACATACAATACGTACCTCGCTGTACGAGTGTTGGTAGGGTTTATTTTGTACCCTGAGTACCACTGAGTGAATATACCACACAGCTTAGTACTTTCCCGAACTTGTGTTGGTATAACTGTACTGTACTCGCAAATAATATTTACTATACCAACGCACTCTGTACCATATCCGTACAAGTGTTGGTAGTGCACTTAACAACTTAAGCATGCATATACACATAACATATATATACATTCAGATAATCATATCACACATTATATTCAGTTCTTACCTTATTTCTGAATTCAAGTGTGCTGGCCGACTTGAACGAAAATCTTGTGCTAGATGGATGCCCTAATCACATCTTAAAACTGGGTAAGCTAGATGATTAAAACCCTAATCCCGGGAAACCCAAACCCAAAACTCTAGGTTCTGTTATACTTTCTATAGGTTATTCTAACTCTGGAAATTGGGAAACACCTAACCAAGGCACCGCAAAGACGAAAATTGAGAAAATGAAAGGCCCGGGGAACCCTGCCAAAACCGGCTAGCCGGTTTTTGAGGCTCTGCAAACCGGCTAGCGATTTGCACCAGAGTTCCCAAAGCCTCTCATTCCTTGCTCAATTCTCTACCAAATGCAATGAAACTTTCCAGAGTACCTAATAATGGCATACACAATATATTCCAGCCAGAAAATCACTGAACAAACCATTGAAACTAAAGTTGTCATTAATGATCAAAGCTTTGAACTCAAAGCTTAAACTTGAATAAAACCAACAACACACACTAAAACCAGCTGCTAGGAGTAAAAATCAACTCAAAAGAACCCTAAAATTCGAACCCTAGACCTACCTAAACCTAACAGCCACTATATCACAAATTCACTATTTCAAACTAACTCAAAAATTGAAAACTAGAGAAGGGTTCCATTAGGGCTTACCTTAGGTTGATTCCCCCTTGAATTCTTTGCTAAAAACTGTTGGAAATTATTTTACCAGGATCTTAGATCTACTCACAAGTATGTTGTTTAACACCCTAAATATGAACTTTCTAAAACGATAAAATAAACACATATAAAGTTAAGAAAACCTTACATTGATGCAACGGAATTAATGTCTCCTTCCACTCAGATCTCTAACCCTTGTATCCTTTCTGTCGCAGAGTATAATCAAGATCTAAGCCCGAATGTCCTTCTCTTTGAGTTTGATACTTCACAGTCTTCCAATCTATGATTGAGTGACTACTTGCTGTGTGTGGGCACTTACTCTATCACTAGGGTCGAAATTTAGGAAGAGAAAAGAGAGAGAGAGGGGTTCGGCCAAGGTATAGAAAAGTGAAGGCTCAGTTTTTCTGAAAAGAGAATTTTCTGACAGAAAAGGTTATTGAAAACTTGTTATTTGACTGAGCCATCACTTTCTATTTATAGGCAACTACTAGGTTTAGGTTAGGAATTACTTGGCATTAAAATAATGAAAATATAAATTTGAAAAACTTTAATAAGTGGCCGACCATGGTGTAGATAATGGGCCCAGTTGATTTTGCAGTTTTAACAAATTTTATTTCTATTTTCTCAAAAACGCTAATTTTTCAATTCTAACCATTTAAATGCCAAAACTAATTATTTAATAACTAAAATAGATTATTAAATAATATTTTCATTTAATTTAATTATTAACTAGACATATAAAGTGTATTAATAAATAAATAAACATAGAATCTCTTTTCTTTACAATTTCGCCCTTGCTTAGTGAAAATTCACAAATTAGACATAGTCTAACTTTAGAATTATAATTGATTAATCACGAATCAATTATTGAGTCTTACAAGCAGTATATTCTCAACTAGAATGGGGACCATGGATCTATATGCTGAGCTTCCAATAAGTGAACCGAATTTACCAAGTAAGTTCCTACTTATTAATTCTTCGTTGAATCCACTCTTAGAACTTAGAATTGCACTCTCAGACTTATATAGAGCATATTATATGTTTCACGATATAGATATGCTATCTCATTTAAACATTTTTATAATCTTATTGTGTCAAAGATCCTCTATATAGATGATTTACATCGAGATAGGATAATTTTACCGTTCTCACCCCTCAATGTATTTTGCCCCTTAAAACACTTAGCTACCTGTAAATGGTGTTTAGTGATCTAAGAATTAGTCACTTAAACAAGAGCTCATCCATTTACTTCTATTTGCTATGCTCGAAGGGAATCATCACTTGACTTCTATACACCAGTAGAAGCTATAGATTCCATATTTATGTTCAGCACTCCCACTCAATCATACTATCATGTTCCCAAAATATACGTATCACCCTGACCCAAAAGTAGGCTTAACTAATAAATCAAAGAACATGAATAGTACTCCTGAGTTGAGCCTAAGCATATCAGGATTTAGATTCTTTTAATCTTAAGATCAACTACTGATATTGACTTGGAAAACATAACGGTAAGTTTATAATATCTTAACTAAGTTGCAATATCGGTCCAGTCCAATGTATACTCCATACATTCGAAACTAGTATACTTTACTAATGTCCTGGAAAGAACATAACACTTACTCCAAGTGTAAGTACACATCATCGCTAATTATCACATTAGTGTAAATCCAAAACACTGATGAAACAGGGACTAAGTCTTTTGATTCATATGATCACAATCACATTCCACTGTGTTGACGATACTGTAATTGTGAATAAACATATGATATGGATTTAACTGATTTTGTGTGTAAATGTAATAAAAATATTAAACCATTAGCATGTAAAATTCATGCAAACATTAATCACTTCAAATTTCTTATATTGATAACTAATCAGATTGTAAAGGGTTTTATTTAGGGCACAAAACCCAACAAACTCCCACTTGCACTAATATAAAACAAAGTGTGCAAATAGGTCAATCTGATGTCTTCTAATGCTCCTTATTTGATTACATCTCAGATAGCTCCCACTCAATAGCAGATGTCTGGTTACATAATACTTTTAACCTCTTATTGTTTGGAGAGATATCTAGTTGTGACTTTTGTATTAGTCTGAAACTTTAAGTTAAGACTAAGTCATCAACATAGCAGACTAGTATTTGAAGTGAAAAATACATGCCAGAGATTAAGTAATCAAAATTAATATACCATAAAATTTTACGAGGATTAAGAATTCTGGGTTCAAGTCATTCGAATAGACTGAACTAGAGTTCTTTATCTTATTCTCATAATTCTGATAAGTTATACCTATCCATGTGTATGGTTAGATTTGCTTTTCAGTAGTGTTCTTAAGTACCTATCACAAATATCAACCTGATGAAGATGGGAATAGAATTTTAAAATTCTCGCACTCAATTAAGGTAGTGTGAAACTTTATCAAAGAACTTTTATAGGTATCAAACTTTTTACTAGAATAGTAAAACTAAATTGGAACATACAATCAAGATCAAAGATTTATATTGATAATAGCTAAGTCATTATATTACTTCCATGTTTAAATAAAATATGTGTTACATAGGGTAATGTGGAATAGACTCCACCCCTAAGTATATACATATAGGGTATTGTGGATAAACACCACCCCTAAGTATATAGAGTTTATGATCCACCCCTAAAGGTTGTAAAGATCATGGTTCTCTAAGTGTGATAGAGTTTATGTGGAGTTGAATACTATCCAGAGTTCATTAGATATAAAAGATCGTTGAACTGCATAGTTTTCTTAACTTTTCTCCACCCCTATCAGATCAAAAGATCCTTTTATTAAACAAATTCTTAATAATTGTATTAGAATTAACAATTATTAATAAACATAGAATTAGTTTCTATTGTTTATCTAATATAACTCTATGAAGAGTTGTAAATATTATAGAATTTGCATCAATAATAAAAACACTTACACATACAAACATATAAATATAATGTGGTAATTGTTGATTAAGATAAAGTAAATGAAGCTCAATCTCATAAATTGCAATTGGGTTTGAATTCGAAAATTAAAATAAACTTTATTAATAGAAAAAATATTGCAACAATATGAGAAAAACAGGATAAATATCCCTAACTAAAATTCGAAATCCAAATTGTCTTTAAACTAAAACAATTAATTCAAAATTAGATAGAAGAGCTTCATCTTCATCTAGACAATTTCACCCTTGGTCCAGCTTTCTGATCCAACTCATCTGAGTTCAAGTAGCTTGGCCTATAAGAAGACTAAACAAATAAACAAAGTTAGTCCAGAATCATAAATCCAAGTGGATAATAATTCACTAAAACTCTTAAAGTTTATAAATAGAAATACCTTGTTTCTTTGCAAGAAGTTTAGGACACTAGGGTTTCCAATGACCTTTCTCATTGCAGTAGAAACACTTTCCTTTGAGTGTGGCATCACCAGAAGCTGTTGCCTTCTTATTTTTCATGGCTTTTGCACACTTCTTGGTGTTCTTCCACTTCTTCTTCGATTTGGGTTTCGAAGCAGAGGCAACATTTGCTTCAGGTTTTATCGTCCCATTACCATTCCCAGGATTGTGAGGTTTACTCTCTTTCTTCTTGGGTCCTCCAATCAAATTTTCATAAGTTTGAAGGTCATTGACTAACTCATGAAAGTCTATGTCCTTCTTATTCATGACATAATTTGATGTGTATGGTAGAAATGCTAGAGTCAGACTATTCAAGATAAGGCTTACTTGAGTAGTACTATCCATTTCAGCATCATGATCCTGGGCTTCTTGGAAATAACTTTCCATGAGGAGAACATGATCACGCGGGTTCCATCCGTTCATTGATGTACTTCTTAGTCGTGTCAAAGCGAGACGGAAGTGATGCCTTACCGAATAGCTCATTTAACTTCGTCATTACTTCAGCAGCCTTTTCGGTTTTAGAAAACCGAGTTTTGAGGGTGTCAACCATGCTGGAAAGCATAAAGTATAGAGCTTTGTCATTTGCTTTCTGCCAACGCTCATACTTTTCTTTCACAGCTTTGGATGCATTATCCCCAGGCACTTCAGGTGACGGCTCAGTTAAAAGAAACAAACCACTTTCTCCTATGAGAGCAATATTAATGTCCTCATTCTATTTAGGAAAGTTAGATCCATTCAGCTTATTTTCAGTCAACAGTGATAACATGGAATTCATCATGGTTATACATGATACTACAAAATAAGAGGAATCAACAAATAGAAATCAATAATGGTTTAACACAAAATCAATTCAGAAATTATAAGCACATAGCATGTAGGAATGATATGAGAAAATACAAAAAAAAAAAAAAAAAAAAAAAAATCAATCCTAAATAATCTCCAAGGTCTTTTAACAAACTGATATCAGTGTCCTGTTTAGGCGAGAGTCAAAGCTACCATCTATTGAATAGAGTTGTCAGCTCATCTAAAATGTTAAACATTTTAGCAACATTTTATTCGATCAAGATTGGAATCCAGCGTTGTCCCGTTTAGGTGAGAGTCAAGGCTATTCTATCTTATGAGCTTCTACCATTGTTTCGCAATTTGCAAGTCAAATATGGTCGCCACCATTAGGGTGATCCATACCATATAAAACACTTACAAACTACTTATCTTTCGAGATTAAACGGTGTGAAATTGCTAATGAACGTTCCTCCGTTAGGGAGGATTACTCACTAAAACAAACGCGATGTAAAACCAACAATGGAGATCGAATATCTTAATAATAATAAAGCTCATTCTTTAAAATGTATTTTCTTTATTATTCTAATAAATATATTCATTAAATTTCAAATTTAGAATTAAAAATTCAAAAATAAGAATTTAATATAATATTTATAAAATTATACTTAGATGGTGATTGAAATAAAATTAATTATTTCCATCTTAGTAGTAATTTTAAATATAAATTAATTAGCAACTTAAAAATTTCCATAAGAATATATTTATTGTATTCGAAAAATAAAGTATAAAAACTATACAAATTTTCGAAAATAATAAATACTTAGAAAAAATACTTCAAGCAAAAATATCACCTATCTAGATTTTCTTTTGACTAATTCATTCAATTTCTAATAATATATATTTTAAATTTCATTTATTTTAAATTAATCAATAGATGAAAAAGTCATTGATTTAAGTTGGTCCAAGAATTAATTAAAATAAATAATTAATTTACAACTCAATCTATTTTTCAAGATAAATTCAAAAATATTGCATAATTAAAATGCAATTTTTCGAAATTGATTAATAAAATAAAGAAAAAATATATTTTGAAAATTATTTAAATTTAAGTTGAAAAATTAAATTTCAAACTAAAAATAATTTTCTATTTAATTAAGTGTCATGAAAAAATAAATATTTAAGTATCATGATGAAAATTAACTTAGATATTTAAATTTTTCAATTTAATAAATAATTAAGTGTAGAGAAGGCTTAATTATTAATTTCTAGTTTAATACTAGGAAAAATATACTTAAATAAAATTGTACCAAAATTAATTATTTAAATAATTAATTTCACAATGTATAATATTTTTCCTATTTAAATATTAGAAATAATAAGTAGTCTAGAAATTAACTATCTAGAAAATATCTTATTTGACTAAGTATCTTTTCAACAAAAATTTGAAAAAAAAAAAAAATATCTAATTTAAGTTGTATAGAAAAAATCTAAAACTTAAATATTTTCAAATTTAATTTTAATTAAATATCAAAGATTAAGTTGTAACCACTTAATTTGAAAAATATTCCATTTTAAGTTTCAAACTAACTTAAAAAATATCTTAAGAATCTTTAATAACTTATGCCTAGGATTCCTCAACTTAATTTAAAATTTAAATAAAATATTCAAATTTAAGTTAGATAAGAAAAATCAGTTGATACAACTAATTTATAACTTAAATAGGAATATTTAATTAAATAAGCTCCAGAAAGAATCTAGTTAGTTAAAATTCTTTATTTAATTAAATACAAGAAAAATACAAATAGTTTGTCTAGAAATAATATCTAAAACTAAAAGTGTTTTTCTTAAAATTAACTTTAAAATATTAAAATAAAAATAAATTTCATATATTTTAAAAGTTAATTATGTTGCTAATTCAATTTTATTAGGTCAAACTAATATAATTAACCTAGTACAGTTATTCAAATCAGGCAAATGGGTCTTCACAATTGGGGTAGTTCATGTGAGGGGGTGCTGGGTTCAGTATGTCGTACCCACTTTTATGGCTCTCAACTCTCACACAAGGCCCAAAAGAGAGGAATTTAAGCTTAAAATAAATAACTGTTATTAATTGAATAGGTCCAAAAACTAAATGGACCTAAATAAAATCTATCATGGTGTGACATTTTATTTAGCAACAACCTATATGCATCTATATAATAAAATAAATATATAGGCTCACACAGGCACACACTTGGATGGATCCTATCATGTTGCTAGGTCATACACAGATGAAAGAAGATTGTAAAATTTACCTGTTACAAATTATTAACTTGACCAAGGGAGCCATGAGTTAAAATCAGATCATTGGATCTGTCAACAAGTTAACCATGGCTATTTGCAATCAAGCAATAATAGGTTTTAAAAAACTTACAAACAAGCTAAAACCACATACTCCTGCAACAAGGTTAGCTGGATAGTTGGAAGTAGGATTTATTTAATTTTAAATAATTAAATTTCGAAAATAAAATAATTAAATAAATAAATAAAATTAATATTTAATTTTCGGAAAAAAATAAAAAAATTATTTATTTTTCGAAAATAAATAAAAAAAAATTAATTTCGAAATTATTTAAAATAAAAATTTAAAATTAAACCTACAATTTTGAAAAAAAAATTAGGTTTCAACTAACCTAAATATCATTTCAAAATTTGCTAACTACTTTTAAAAATTAAATGTTATTTTATAAATAAAAATTAAAAAAGATAAATTAATATCTTTTTTCAGATTTTAAATTTAATTTAATAAATAAAATAACAAAATTTAAAAGTTAGCAAAATATCTTACATCTATTTAAAATTACATGATTATAGTTATCTTATTTTAAATTTAAATAAGGTCAAATAATTTTTAAGAAAATTTAATTTAAAAAAATTAATATCTGACCTTAAATTTAAAAATAAGATAAGATATAATCAAATTTAAAAAATAAGATAGATAATTAAGCAAAAAGATAGATATTTACTATTTTTAAATTCAAATTACACTAATATCATTAATTAAATTAAAAAAAATATTAAAAAATTTAATTATGATAATTAGAATTGAAATAGGATTAGTAAATGTCTAAATACAAAACTACACAAAAAATCGAAAGTTAAATCCATGAAAAAGTATGAAAAAATGAAGAAAAACGAAAAAATTGAGAGCTGTACGGACGGTATGCATCGCATACACGTCTGCGCGCGCATGGGGTGTAGCCTGTTGAGAAACCTCGGCGCTGGGGGGAACGTGCAGCATTTCTGCGCGCGGAGGGGGGTGTCATCAGACACCCACGCGTGTTGCTCGGACAAAATGTTGTCCCAACACGCATGTGACCGAGGTGCACTCGGTTCGGCGCGCGCGTGGGTGATGCAGCATCCCTATCTTTTTTCGAATCTTCAAAAAATCATAACTAATTCAAATTAAATCGAAATTGAGTTCTGTAAAAAAAGTAACTTGCTTAATTTTTTGCATACTATCCAATAAAAATAATTCCAGAAACAAAATTTCAATTATTTTTCACGAAAAATTCACAAACATCAATCAATCATCATATAACACTCAATACAACATGAAACCATCCAAATAACATCAAATAATTGTTTTAAAGTCTAAATTTCTTGCAAGCAAATCAATTACCATGGCTCTGAGGCCAGTTATTGGAAATTATTTTACCAGGATCTTAAATCTACTCACAACTATTTTGTTTAACACCCTAAATATGAACTTTCTAAAACGATAAAATAAACACATATAAAGTTAAGAAAACCTTACATTGATGCAGCGGAATTAATGTCTCCTTCCACTCAGATCTCTAACCCTTGTATCCTTTCTCTCGCAGAGTATAATCAGGATCTGAGCCTGAATGTCCTTCTCTTTGAGTTTGATCCTTCACAGTCTTCCAATCTATGATTGAGTGACTACTTGCTGTGTGTGGGCACTTACTCTATCACTAGGGTCGAAATTTAGGAAGAGAAAAGAGAGATAGGGGTTCGGCCAAGGTATAGAGAAGGGAAGGCTCAGTTTTTCTGAAGAGAGAATTTTCTGACAGAAAAGGTTATTGAAAACTTGTTATTTGACTGAGCCATAACTTTCTATTTATAGGCAACTACTAGGTTTAGGTTAGGAATTATTTGGCATTAAAATAATGAAAATATCAATTTGAAAAACTTAAATAAGTGGCCGACCATGGTGTAGATAATGGGCCCACTTGATTTTGCAGTTTTAACAAATTTTATTTTTATTTTCTCAAAAACGCTAATTTTCCAATTCTAACCATTTAAATGCTAAAACTAATTATTTAATAACTAAAATAGATTATTAAATAATATTGTCATTTAATTTAATTATTAACTAGACATATAAAGTCCATTAATAAATAAATAAACCTAGAATCTCTTTTCTTTACAATTTCGCCCTTGCTTAGTGAAAATTCACAAATTAGACATAGTCTAACTTTAGAATTATAATTGATTAATCACGAATCAATTATTGAGTCTTACAAGCAGCATTTTCTCAACTAGAATGGGGACCATGGATCTATATGCTGAGCTTCCAATAAGTGAACCGAATTTACCAAGTAAGTTCCTACTTATTAATTCTTCGTTGAATCCACTCTTAGAACTTAGAATTGCACTCTCAGACTTATATAGAGCATATTATATGTTTCACGATATAGATATGCTATCTCATTTAACCATTGTTATAATCTTATTGTGATCAAAGATCCTCTATATAGATGATTTACATCGAGATGGGATAATTTTACCGTTCTCACCCCTCAATGTATTTTGCCCCTTAAAACACTTAGCTACCTGTAAATGGTGTTTAGTGATCTAAGAATTAGTCACTTAAACAAGAGCTCATCCATTTACTTCTATTTTCTAAGCTTGAAGGGAATCATCACTTGACTTCTATACACCAGTAGAAGCTATAGATTCCATATTTATGTTCAGCACTCCCATCAATCATACTATCATGTTCCCAAAATATACGTATCACCCTGACCCAAAAGTAGGCTTAACTAATAAATCAAAGAACATGAATAGTACTCCTGAGTTGAGCCTAAGCATATCAGGATTTAGATTCTTTTAATCTTAAGATCAACTACAGATATTGACTTGGAAAGATATAACGGTAAGTTTATAATATCTTAACTAAGTTGCAATATCGGTCCAGTCCAATGTATACTCCATACATTCGAAACTAGTATACTTTACTAATGTCCTGAAAAGAACATAACACTTACTCCAAGTGTAAGTACACATCATCGCTGATTATCACATTAGTGTAAATCCAAAACACTGATGAAACAGGGACTAAGTCTTTTGATTCATATGATCACAATCACATTCCACTGTGTTGACGATACTGTAATTGTGAATAAATATATGATCTAGATTTAACTGATTTTGTGTGTAAATGTAACAAACATATTAAACCATTAGCATGTAAAATTCATGCAAACATTAATCACTTCAAATTTCTTATATGGATAACTAATTAGATTGTAAAGGATTTTATTTAGGGCACAAAACCCAACAAAAACACCACAAATCAGCAGCTCCTTACCTTGATATTGCTGGTTTCGAAGAAAGAGAGAAGAAAGAAAGCTTTCTCTCAAATTTTGGTATTTTCCTTTAATTTCCCTCTTGCTTTCTAACTAAATAAAATAACCTAATTAATTTATCTTTGGCTGAGAAAAAAAGGTTGCAAGGTGTCACCAAGCTAGGGCAGCCACCTATCCCACCATTTAACCAAATGACCAAAATGCCCTTACACATAAAACTACGATATTCCAAAAGCTAGGGGTAAAATAGTCAAATTCCATAACCCCGCTCAATCCCGATACTTTATTTCCTCAAAAATATTTTCCACTAAGAAATAAGGTTCTAATCTTACCCATGTGATCAAACTAGCCATCCATGCATTTTCCGTTGTCGCCGAGCAAAAATTACAAAAATAACATATTTCACATATAAGTCAAATAATACCCCTAGAGTTTAATAAAATCTCCGGAATTGAGAAATTATAACTCTAATATTTATTTCTAAATATTGGGATCCACAATAATTAAATTTATAAATAATTATAAAATAACAGAAATTCGTGTAAATTGCCTTTACTAATCCAAATTACTAAAGCGGTTATTACATATAGAATCCCCTTGGCCGGCCAGACATGGTGGTACAGCTCCTTGACAGCTCGCTTAACTTTTTTTCGCTTGTTGCTTGACGGTTTTGCCATACCATGTAAAGAGACTTTGTCTTGCTATTGGCAAGGTTGTATTCTACATGTACTCTGTCTTGGCTTACGTGGACATGCCACGTCAGGTGGATAAAATTTAGGATAACAAATCAATGAAAACAATGATAAAATTTGAAAAAAAAAAATTGTAAGCAACACGTACAGTATGTTGGGTTTTATGCCCTAAATAAAACTCTTTACAATCTGATTAGTTATCAATATAAGAAATTTGAAGTGATTGATGTTTGCATGAATTTTACATGCTAATGGTTTAATATGTTTATTACTATTATACACAAAATCAGTTAAATCCAGATCATATGTTTATTCACAATTACAGTATCGTCAACACAGTGGAATGTGATTGTGATCATATGAATCAAGAGAATTGGTCCTTGTTTCATCAGTGTTATTGGATTTACACTAATGTGATAATCAGCGATGATGTGTACTTACACTTGGAGTAAGTGTTATGTTCTTTCCAGGACATTAGTAAAGTATACTAGTTTCGAATGTATGGAGTATACATTGGACTGGACCGATATTGCAACTTAGTTAAGATATTATAAACTTACCGTTATATCTTTCCAAGTCAATATCAGTAGTTGATCTTAAGATTAAAAGAATCTAAATCCTGATATGCTTAGGCTCAACAGAGTGCTATTCATGTTCTTTGATTTATTAGTTAAGCCTACTTTTGGGTCAGGGTGATACGTATATTTTGGGAACGTGATAGTATGATTGAGTGGGAGTGCTGAACATAAATATGGAATCTATAGCTTCTACTGGTGTATAGAAGTCAAGTGATGATTCCCTTCGAGCTTAGCAAATAGAAGTAAATGGATGAGCTCTGGTTTAACTGACTATATATATTAGATCACTAAACACCATTTACAGGTAGCTTAGTGTTTTAAGGGGCAAAATAAATTGAGGGGTGAGAACGGTAAAGAAATCCCATCTCGATGTAGATCATCTATATAGAGGATCTTTAAATCACAATAAGATTATAACAATGGTTAAATGAGATAGCAAATTGATATCATGGAACATATAATATGCTCTATATAAGTCTGAGAGTGCAATTCTAAGTTCTAAGAGTGGATTCAACGAAGAATTAATAAGTAGGAATTTACTTGGTAAATTTAGTTCACTTATTGGAAGCTCAGCATATAGATCCATGGTCCCCATTCTAGTTGAGAACATTCTGCTTGTAAGACTCATTAATTGATTCGTGATTAATCAATTATAATCCTAAAGTTAGACTATGTCTAATTTTAGGAATTTTCACTAAGCAGGGGTGAAATTATAAAGAAAAGAGTTTCTAGGTTTATATATTTATTAATGGACTTTATATGTCTAATTAATAATTAAATTAAATGACAATATTATTTAATAATCTATTTTAGTTATTAAATAATTAGTTTTGGCATTTAAAAGGTTAGAATTGGAAAATTGGCGTTTTTGAGAAAATAGAGATAAAATTTGATAAAACTGCAAAATCAAGTGGGGGCCACTATAACACAATGGCTGGCCACTTAATGAAGTTTTTCAAATTAATATTTTCATTATTTTAATGCCAAATAATTTCTAACCTAAACCTAGTAGTTGCCTATAAATAGAAAGTGATGGCTCAGTCACAACACATGCTTTCACATGCTTTCATTAGCCTTTCTGAGAGAAATTTCTCTCTTCAGAAAAACTGAGCCTTCCCCACTTTCTATACCTGGCCGAAACCCTCTCTTCTCTTTTCCCTTCATCAATTTCGAACCTTAGTGAAAGAGTAAGTGCCCACACACAGCAAGCAGTAACTCAATCATAGATTGGAAGACTGTGAAGGATCAAACTTGAAGAAGAAGGACATTCGGGCTCAGATCTTGATTATACTCTGCTACAAAAAGGATACAAGGGTTAGAGATCTGAGTGGAAGGAGACATTAATTCTGCTGCATCAATGTAAGGTTTTCTTAACTTTATATGTGTTTAATTTATCGTTTTAGAAAGTTCATAATTAGGGTGTTTAAACAACATACTTGTGAGTAGATCTAAGATCCTGGTAAAATAAATTTCCTACAACTGGCCTCAGAGCCATGGTAATTGATTTACTTGCATGAAATTTGGACTTTAAAACAATTGTTTGTTTGTTTTTGGATGGTATCATGTTGTATTGAGTGTTATTTGATGATTGATTGGTGTTTGTGAATTTTTCGTTAAAAATAATTGAATATCTGTTTCTGGAATTATTTTTATTGGATAGTATGGAAAAAATTAAGCAATTTACTTTTTTACAGAACTCAATTTCGATTTAATTTTAATTAGTTGTGATTTTTTGAAGATTCGGAAAAATCGGAGTTGTGCTGAAATTTTCCTGCGATCGCGAAAACTGTCCGTACAGCTCACAATTTTTTTCGTTTTTCTTCGTTTTTTCATGCTTTTTCATGGAATTAACTTCTGATTTTTTGTATAGTTTTGTATTTATAGATTTACTATTCCTAATTCAATTCTAATTATCATTATGAATTAATTTAATATTTTTTAAATTTAATTCAAGATATTAGTGTAATTTGAATTTGAAATTAGTAAATATCTATCTTTTTGCTTAATTATTTATCTTATTTTTAAATTTGATTATATCTTATCTTATTTTTAAATTTAAGGTCAGATATTAAATTTTTTTAAAATTTTAATTTTTTTTTTTTTTTATATTTTGACCTTATTTAAATTTAAAATAAGATAACTATAATCATGTAATTTTAAATAGATGTAAGATATTTTGCTAACTTTTAAATTTTATTATTTTATTTATTTAAATTAAATTTAAATCTGAAAAAGATATTTAATTTTTATTTATAAAATAACATTTAATTTTTAAAAGTAGTTAGCAAATTTTTGAAATGATATTTAGGTTGGTTGAAACCTAATTTTTCAAAAATTGTAGGTTTAATTTTAAATTTTTTTTTTTATAATTTCGATATTTAAATAATTTTTTTTTTATTTTCGAGAATTAAATTTTAATTTTATTTTTTTATTTTTCGAAAAATAAATTAATATATTATTTATTTTATTTTTCAAAATAAAATGTTTATTTTATTTATTTATTTAATTGCTTTATTTTTTAAATTTATTTATTTAAAATTAAATAAATCCTACTTCCAACTATCCAGCTAACCTTGTTGCAGGAGTATGTGGTTTTAGCTTATGTGTAAGTTTTCAAAACCTATTATTACTTGATTGCAAATAGCCATGGTTACTTTTTGCGAGATCTAATGATCTGATGGCTCCCTTGGTCAAGTTAATAATTTCTAACAGGTAAATTTTACAATCTTCTTTCATCTGTGTATGACCTAGCAACATGATAGGACCCATCCAAAGTGTGCCTGTGTGAGCCTATGTGTTTATTTTATTATATAGATGCATATAGGTTGTTGCTAAATAAAATGTCACACCATGATAGATTTTATTTAGGTCCATTTAGTTATTGGACCTATTCAATTAATAACAGTTATTTATTTTAAGGTTAAATTCCTCTCTTTTGGGCCTTGTGTGAGAGCTGGGAGCCATAGAAGTGGGTACGACATACTGAACCTAGCACCCCCTTACATGAACTACCCCAATTGTGAAGGCCCATTTGCCTGATTTGAATAATTGTGCTAGGTTAATTATATTAGTTTGACCTAATAAAATTGAATTAGCAACATAATTAACTTTTAAAATATATGAAAATTTATTTTCATTTTAATATTTTGAAGTTAATTTTAAGAAAAACACTTTTAGTTTTAGATATTATTTCTAGACAAACTATTTGTATTTTTCTTGTATTTAATTAAATAAAGAATTTTAACTAACTAAGATTCTTTCTGGAGCTTATTTAATTAAATATTCCTATTTAAGTTATAAATTAGTTGTATCAACTGATTTTTCTTATCTAAGTTAAATTTGAATATTTTATTTAAATTTAAATTAAGTTGAGGAATCCTAGGCATTAGTTATTAAAGATTCTTAAGATATTTTTTAAGTTAATATCTTTTCGAATATTAACTTAAAATGGAATATTTTAGATATTTTTTAGGTTAATATCTTTTCGAATATTAACTTAAAAAGATATCTTCAAATTAAGTGGTTACAACTTAATTTTTGATATTTAATTAAATCTAATTTGAAATTATTTAAGTTTTAGATTTTTTCTATATAACTTAAATTAGATATTTTTCAAATTTTTGAAAAGATACTTAGTCAAATAAGATATTTTCTAGATAGTAATTTCTAGACTACTTATTATTTCTAATATTTAAATAGGAAAATAATATACTTTGTGAAATTAATTATTTAAATAATTAATTTTGGTTCAATTTTATTAAGTATATTTTTCCTAGTATTAAATAGAAATTAATAATTAAGCCTTCTCTACACTTAATTATTTATTTCTTGAATTTAATACATTTAATTAACTTGAAAAATTTAAATATCTAAGTTGATTTTCATCATGATACTTAAATATTTATTTTTCATGACACTTAATTAAATAGAAAATTATTTTTAGGTTGAAATTTAATTTTTCAACTTAAATTTACATAATTTTCAATATATATTTGTCTTTATTTTATTAATCAATTTCGAAAAATTGCATTTTAATTATGCAATATTTTCGAATTTTTATCTTGAAAAATAGATTGAGTTGTAAATTAATTATTTATTTTAATTAATTCTTGGACCAACTCAAATCAATGATTTTTTCATTTAATTGATTAATTTAAAATAAATGAATTTAAAATATATATATATTATTATTAGAAATTGAATTAACTAGTCAAAAGAAAATCTAGATATGTGATATTTTTGCTTGAAATATTTCTTTTCTATTTTTTATTATTTTTTCGAAAATTGTATAGTTTTTATACTTTAAATTTTCGAACTCAATAAATATATATTCTCAAAGGAAATTTTTAAGTTGCTAATTATTTAATTTAATTCAACTTAAATTAATTTCCTTAATATTTATATTTAAAATTATTACTAAGATGGAAATAATTAATTTTATTTCAATCACCATCTAAGTATAATTTTATAAATATTATATTAGATTCTTATTTTTGAATTTTAATTCTAAATTTCGAATTTAATGAGAATTTATTTATTAGAATAATAAAGAAAATAGATTTTAAATAATGAGCTTTATTATTATTAAGATATTCGATCTCTATTGTGGGTTTTACACCGCTTTTGTTTTAGTGAGTAATCCTCCCTAATGGAGGAACGTTCATTAGCAATTTCACACCGTTTAATCTCGAATGATAAGTAGTTTGTAAGTGTTTTATATGGTATAGATCATCCTAATGGTGGCGACCATATTTGACTTGCAAATTGCGAAACAATTGTAGAAGCTCATAAGATAGAAGAGCCTTGACTCTCGCCTAAACGGGACAACGCTGGATTCCAATCTTGATCGAATAAAAGGTTGCTAGAATGTTTAACATTTTAGATGAGCTGAAAACTCTATTCAATAGATGATAGCTTTGACTCTCGCCTAAACGGGACACTGATATCAGTTTGTTGAAAAACCTTGGAAATTATTTAGGATTGAATTTTTTAAGTATTTTCTCATATCATTCCTACTGGCTATGTGCTTATAATTTCTGAATTGATTTTGTGTTAAACCATTATTAATTTCTCTTTGTTGATTTCTATTATTTTGTAGTATCCTGTATTATCAAAATGAATCTCATGTTATCACTGTTGACTGAAAATAAGCTGAATGGATCTAACTTTAATAAGTGGAATGAGAACATTAATATTGCTCTCATAGGAGAAAGTGCGTTGTTTGTTTTAACTGAGCCGTTACCTGAAATGCCTGGGGATAATGCATCCAAAGCTGTGAAAGAAAAGTATGAGCGTTGGCAGAAAGCAAATGACAAAGCTCTATACTTTATGCTTTCTAGCATGGTTGACACCCTCAAAACTCGGTTTTCTAAAACTGAGAAGGCTGCTGAAGTTATGACGAAGTTAAATGAGCTATTCGGTAAGGCATCACTTCAGTCACGCTTTGACGCGACTAAGAAGTACATTAATGCACGGATGGAACCTCATCAAAACATGCGTGACCATGTTCTCCTCATGTCAAGTTATTTCCAAGAAGCCCAGGATCATGGTGCTAAAATGGACAGTGCTACTCAAGTAAGTCTTATCTTGAATAGCCTGACTCCAGCATTTCTACCATACACATCAAATTATGTCATGAATAAGAAGGAAATTGACTTTCATGAATTAGTCAATGACCTTCAAACTTATGAAAATTTGATTGGAGGACCCAAGAAGAAAGGGAGTAAACCTCATAATCCTGGGAATGGTAATGGGACGATGAAACCTGAAGCAAATGTTGCCTCTGCTTCAAAGCCCAAATCGAAGAAGAAGTGGAAGAACACCAAGAAGCGAACAAAAGCCATGAAGAATAAAAAGGCTGCTCCTTCTTGTGATGCTACACTTAAAGGAAAGTGTTTCTACTGCAATGAAAAAGGTCATTGGAAACCCCAATGTCCTAAACTTCTTGCAAAGAAACAAGGTGTTTCCATTTATAAACTTTAAGAGTTTTAGTGAATTGTTATCCAATTGGATTTATGATTCTGGACTAACTTTGTTTATTGGTTTTCTTCTTCTTATAGGCCAAGCTACTTGAACTCAAATGAGTTGGATCAGAAAGCTGGACCAGAGGGTGAAGTCATCTAGATGAAGATGAAGCTCTTCAATTTTTTTGAATTAATTGTTTTAGTTTAAAGAAAATTTGGATTTCAAATTTTAGTTAGAGATATTTATCCCTGTTTTTCTCATATTGTTGCAATATTTTTTTTTAATTTATTATTAATAAAGTTTTATATTCGAAATTCACCATTGCAATTTATGAGATTGAGCTTCATTTATTTTATCTTCATCAACAATTACCACATTATATTTATATGTTTGTATGTGTAAGTGTTTTTATTGTTGATGCAAATTCTATAATATTTACAACTCTTCATAGAGTTATATTAAATAAACACTAGAAATTATTTCTATGTTTATTAATAATTGTTAATTCTACATACAATTATTAAGAATTTGTTTAATAAAAGGATCTTTTGATCTGATAGGAGTGGAGAAAAGTTAAGAAAACTATGCAGTTCAACGATCTTTTATATCTAATGAACTCTGGATAGTATTCAACTCCACATAAACTCTATCACACTAAGAGAATCATGATCTTTACAACCTTTAGGGGTGGATCATAATCTCTATATACTTAGGGGTGGAGGTTATCCATAGTACCCTATATGTATATTCTTAGGGGTGGAGTCTATTCCACAATTCCCTATGTAACACATATCTTCTTTAAACATGGAAGTAATATAATGAGTCAGCTATTGTCAATATAAATTCTTGATCTTGATTGTATGTTCCATTTCGTTTCTTACTGTTGTAAGTAAAAGATTGATACCTATAAAAGTTCTTTGTTAAAGTTTCACACTACCTTAATTGAGTGGGAGAATTTTAAAGTTCTATACCCATCTTCATCAGGTTGATATTTGTGATAGGTACTTAAGAACATTACTGAAAAGCAAATCTAACCATTCACATGCATAGGAATAGCTTATCAGAATTATGAGAATAAGATAAAGAACTCTAGTTCAGTCCATTCGAATGACTTGAACCAAGAATTCTTAATCCTCAAAATTTGATGGTATCTTAATTTTGATTACTTTATCTCTGGCATATATTTTTCACTTCAAATACTAGTCTGCTATGTTGATGACTTAGTCTTAACTTAAAGTTTTAGACTAATACAAAAGTCACAACTAGGTAACTCTCCAAACAATCAGAGGTTAAAAGTATTATTTAACCGTACCCGCTATTGAGTGGGAGCTATCTGAGATGTAATCAAATAGGGAACATTAGAAGATATTCAAGAAAGATTTATGAAAGTGATCTATATGTCAGATATTAAGGAACTATGTATCAGTTATCCTTGTATCTCACCATCTAATTTCTAGATTCTATGAGATGGTGCTTACTTTGGGGGTGGAGGAATTATTGTATAATAATTCAAGCTCTACCAGAGAAGAATTATAACTTGTCTATTCGAAAATACCAGAAAGTTATATCACTGAAGAAAAGTCTACATTGTATTATCTCAATTCCATATTTTAAAATATGAGAGATATGTCTTCTGTTAATTCAGATGTACTTTTAAAACAGTAAAGATTTCAGTATCCTTTGATAAGTAAAGCATATAGTAAAGGATGTTTCATAAGAGTTTTTATGAACTAGTTTCTAGAAGTTTGGGTGGATTCAAATATACTACACTTGATCTGAAGATCAAGACATCAGATTGACCTATTTGCACAGTTTGTTTTATATTAGTGCAAGTGGGAGTTTGTTGGGTTTTATGCCCTAAATAAAACTCTTTACAATCTGATTAGTTATCAATATAAGAAATTTTAAGTGATTGATGTTTGCATGAATTTTACATGCTAATGGTTTAATATGTTTATTACTATTATACACAAAATCAGTTAAATCCAGATCATATGTTTATTCACAATTACAGTATCGTCAACACAGTGGAATGTGATTGTGATCATATGAATCAAAAGAATTGGTCCCTGTTTCATCAGTGTTATTGGATTTACACTAATGTGATAATCAGCGATGATGTGTACTTACACTTGGAGTAATTGTTATGTTCTTTCGAGGACATTAGTAAAGTATACTAGTTTCGAATGTATGGAGTATACATTGGACTGGACCGATATTGCAACTAAGTTAAGATATTACAAACTTACCGTTAAATATATCTTTCCAAGTCAATATCAGTAGTTGATCTTAAGATTAAAAGAATCTAAATCCTGATATGCTTAGGCTCAACTCAGGAGTGCTATTCATGTTCTTTGATTTATTAGTTAAGCCTACTTTTGGGTCAGGGTGATACGTATATTTTGGGAACATGATAGTATGATTGAGTGGGAGTACTGAACATAAATATGTAATCTATAGCTTCTACTGGTGTATAGAAGTCAAGTGATGATTCCCTTCAAGCTTAGGAAATAGAAGTAAATGGATGAGCTCTTGTTTAACTGACTATATATATTAGATCACTAAACACCATTTACAGGTAGCTAAGTGTTTTAAGGGGCAAAATACATTGAGGGGTGAGAACGGTAAAGAAATCCCATCTCGATGTAGATCATCTATATAGAGGATCTTTAAATAACAATAAGATTATAACAATGGTTAAATGAGATAGCATGTTGATATCGTGGAACATATAATATGCTCTATATAAGTCTGAGAGTGCAATTCTAAGTTCTAAGAGTGGATTCAACGAAGAATTAATAAGTAGGAATTTACTTGGTAAATTTGGTTCACTTATTGGAAGCTCAACATATAGATCCATGGTCCCCATTCTAGTTGAGAACATTTTGCTTGTAAGACTCATTAATTGATTCGTGATTAATCAATTATAATTCTAAAGTTAGACTATGTCTAATTTTATGAATTTTCACTAAGCAGGGGTGAAATTGTAAAGAAAAGAGTATCTATGTTTATTTATTTATTAATGGACTTTATATGTCTAATTAATAATTAAATTAAATGACAATATTATTTAATAATCTATTTTAGTTATTAAATAATTAGTTTTGGCATTTAAAAGGTAAGAATTGGAAAATTGGCGTTTTTGAGAAAATAGAGATAAAATTTGATAAAACTGCAAAATCAAGTGGCCCCACTATAACACCATGGCCGGCCACTTAATGAGGTTTTTCAAATTAATATTTTCATTATTTTAATGCCAAATAATTCCTAACCTAAACCTAGTAGTTGCCTATAAATAGAAAGTGATGGCTCAGTCACAACACATGCTTTCACATGCTTTCCTTAGCCTTTCTGACAGAAATTTCTCTCTTCAGAAAAACTGAGCCTTCCCCACTTTCTATACCTGGCCGAAACCCTCTCTTCTCTTTTCCATTCATCAATTTCGAACCCTAGTGAAAGAGTAAGTGCCCACACACAGCAAGCAGTAACTCAATCATAGATTGGAAGACTGTGAAGGATCAAACTTGAAGAAGAAAGACATTCAGGCTTAGATCTTGATTATACTCTGCTACAGAAAGGATACAAGGGTTAGAGATCTGAGTGGAAGGAGACATTAATTCCGCTGCATCAATGTAAGGTTTTCTTAACTTTATATGTGTTTAATTTATCGTTTTAGAAAGTTCATATTTAGGGTGTTTAAACAACATACTTGTGAGTAGATCTAAGATCCTGGTAAAATAAATTTCCTACACAGTATGCAATGTATATTGTCCGCACACGTAATGGGGTGGGCTAACCGAGAGGAGAAGCTCCATGTAGCCTTGGACACATGTGCATGGAGGTTCATGTTGGGTTTTGTGCCCTAAATAAAACCCATTTCAATGTAATCAGATTTACTTATTAATAAAGATCAGAAATAACATTTTATGTTGCACGGTTCACATGATTTATTTCATGATTATATACATACAATGTATTAATTCTATTTAAGTCCAGAACATATGAATTTGTTAATGATTATAGTGTTGTCAGCACAGTGGAATATAATCTTAATTATATGTTCAAAAGTTTATTCCCTGATTTGTCAGTTCACTGGATTTAGACTGGCATGATATAATCAGCGATAGGTATTCTTACACCTTGGATAAGTGTTATGTCCTTTCCAGGGCATTGGCAAAGTTTACCAGTATCGGATGTATGGAGTATACATCGGATGGGACCGATATTGAACTTTGATTAGATTTTTTAAAATTTACCGTAATATCTATTCGATCTCAAGAGTATTATATACATGTTCTTTGATTTGTTAGTTAAGCCTACTTTTGACAGTCAGGGTGATACGAACATTTTGGGAACATGATAGTATAATTGAGTGGGAGCGCTAACATAAATATGGAGTCTATAACTTCTATAGGTATTTAGAAGTGAAACGATGATATCCTTCGAGCTTGGCTAAACAGAGATTAATGGTTGAGATCTCATTTCACTTCGCTGAAATATCATTTATACGAAGCTAAGTGTTTTAAGGATAAAATATATTGAAGGTGTAACGGTAATTTAGTGCCTATTCAATGTAGATCATTTATTATATGGTCATTGATCAAATTAGGATTATAAAAATTGATAACTAATAGCGTATCTATATCGTGGAACATATAGAGCGTTCTATATGACTGAGACTACAATTCCAAGTTCTAAGTGTGGATTCAATAAGGAATTAATAAGTTAGGGAATTTACTTGGTAAATTAGGTTCGACTTATTGGAAGCTCGGTTATATAGGCCCATGGTCCCAATACTAGTTGAGACCATACTGCTTGTAAGACTCAGTTAATTGCTTTTAATTAATCAATTATAATTTAAAGTTAGACTATGTCTAGTTTATGAATTTTCACTAAGCAAGGGAGAAATTGTAAAGAAAAGAGATTCTAGGTTTATTTATTAAATAAGAGACTTTATATGTCTAAATTAATAAATATATTAAATGACAATATTATTTAATAATTAATTTTTAGTTATTAAATAATTAGAATTGGCATTTAAATGGTTAAATTGGAAAATTGGCATTTTTGAGAAAATGGGATTGCAAAATGACAAAATGGCAAAATTGCAAAGTGAGGCCCATTATCCATATCATGGCCGGCCACTATGCAAGCATTTTACCATTTATATTTTCATTATTTTAATGCCATACAATTCTAACCTAAACCTAGATGGCTTTCTATAAATAGATAGTGATGGCTTAGGAAATAATGACATGCATCTTATTCCTTTTCAGAGAAAAACCTGAGCCATAGTTGCCACCCTCTTCTTCTCTTTTCTTCTCTTCAATTTCGAAATACCCTAGTGATAGAGTAGTGCCCACACACATCAAGTGGTATCTCAATCATAGTGTGGAAGATTGTGTAGAATCCAATTAACAAGAAGGAGAATCAAGAGATCCAGGTTTAGATCTTGATTATGTTCTGCTACAAAAAGGAATCAAGGGCTAGAGATCTCAAGGGAAGGAGTCATTATATTCTGCTGCACCCAATGTAAGGTTTCCTAAACTTTATATGTGTTTATTTCATTGTTTTAGAATTCATATTAGGATGTTAATAAAACATACATGGTAGTAAATCTAGATCCCAGTAAAATATTTCTAACAACTAGTATCAGAGTCATGGTAATGATTTACTTTCATGAAATATGAATTAAAACGATGTTATGTGTTGATTTGGATGGCTTCATGTGGTTTATGTGTTATTTGATGAATGTATGTGTTGTACAGAATTTTTTTCGTGAATTTTTTTTTTCTGTTTCTGAAAATATTTTATTTGGATTCCTTGTGAAAAATTAAGCAGTTTTCTTTTTTACGGAACTCGATTCCAATAAAAATTGAGAAAGTTATGAATTTTTGAAGATTGGATGCCATGGCTGACGAAGCTAGGTGCACGCGTGCACCAGGTGCTTCGGATAAGGAGCATGCACTCGCGGATTCAGACAAGATTTGTCTAAAATCCTCGGTCAGGACCTCCTGCACAACTCCGTGTGCACCCTGCACGTCCGCCCGAGGACACCCTGCACACGCCGAGGATTCTCGGCAGGGTTCCCTACGTCCGCGCGCGTCCAGGCCCTTTTGCAGCCACCACAATTTTTGCGATTTTTGTGGGATTTTCCCCAAAAATCAGATTTTTGGGGAATTTTTTTTTCAACTTCGTTTTTTCCAATTTTCAAACCCTAAATTTAAAATAAAATATTATTTTTAAAAATATTTGAACTTAAATATCATATTTTAAATTAATAATATTTATTTTTTAATAATTATTATTAATTTTGATATTTTGAGGTTTAAATTTAAAAATTGATTATTTTATTTTTTAAATTAAGGTCAGATTTAAAAATTTGTTAATTTCTTTAATATTTATATATTATTTAATTATAAGATTAAATATTTTGATATTTAACATATTTTAAATTAAAACAGAACTTTGTCTTTTTTATTTGAAATATTATATTAAAATTATTTTATATGACAAATTAAATAATTAATAAATTTGAAATTAACCTAGATATTTTTATAGATATTCTAACCATAATATTGTCAAATTTAAAAATTTGTTATTTTGTTAAATATTTAATTATTTATAAATTATAAGTTTTAAAATGATATCTTACTATTTTATATCATTTTTTTTTACTTATTAGATATTTATAAATTATATTTTAAATATTTAAATAACTTAGATATTTTTGCAGAAATTTGAATATTGCTTAATTTGAGATATTTTGACATATAATTATGGTAATTATTATTTTATTCTTAAAATAATAATTATCTAACCATATCTATTTTAAAATTAGTTTATTTTATTATTTTAATTTTATTAAATTATAAGATTTGAAAGTGATATTGAAGATTCTTTTTCTCAAATCATTGATCTTATTAAATATTTAATTTAATTGGATAAAAAAATAATTCAAATAAACCTAGATATTTTAAAATTAGTTTTCATTTTTTTTTTTTGAATTTAAATTTTGAGATTTTTAAGGTTTGTTTTAACAACCCTAAATTTTCAAAATTTAGTTGGTTAGTTTAAGAATAATAATTTAATTATATTAATATCTTATTTCACATTTGTTACATGGACAATGTTTGTTTAATTTTATATTGTTTATTCAAAATAAATTTTAACAAACCTATTATTTATTTGATCTAAATTGCTATGATTAACTTGTTGACAGATCCAATGATCTGATTTTAATCATAGTCCAATTGTCAATAGATCTTATAAATAATTTGTAACAGGTAAATTTTGTACTTCTTTCATCTGTGTAAACCTAGTAACATGATAGGGCCCATCCAAATCATTTGACCTGTGTGAGCCTATATGTTTGCTATTGGGCTTAGATGCATATATGAAGCCCATTTTAGTTTTTTTTACTAAGTAAATGGACTAGGTTGTTAAAATAAAATTTGACATAAGTAATTTTATATAGGCCCAAATTAGATTTGGGCTTATTCAATGAATAACAATTGTTTATTTAAAGGTTAAATTCCTCTCTTTTGGGCCTTGTGTGAGAGTTGGGGGCCAATAGAAGTGGGTACGACATACTGAACCCAGCTCCCCCTCACATGAACTACCCCAATGGTGAAGGCCCATTTGCCTTATTTAAATAATTGTATTCGGTTAATTATATTAGTCTAACCTAATTAAAATTGAATTAGCAACATAATTAACTTCTAAAATATATGAAATTTATTTATCATTTAATATTTTAAAGTTAATTTTAGAAAAACACTTAGTTAATGATATATATTCTAGATAGTTATTTCTAGTACTAATTATATTTTCTAATATTTAATTAGGAAAATATCATAGATTGTGAAATTAATAGTTTAATAATTAATTTTGGTACAATCTAAGTTAAGTATATTTTTCCTAGTATTAAACTAGAATTAATAATTAAGTCTCCTCTATACTTATTTATTTATTTCTTGAATTTAATACATTTAATTAAATTGAAAATTTAAATATTTAAGTTGATTTTCATCATGATACTTAAATATTATTATTTTCATGTTATTTAATTAAAAAATTGAAAATTATTTTAAGTTTGGAATCTTATTTCAGAATAACTTAAATTTGAATAATTTTCAAAATATATTTTATTTTATTTTATTAATCTTTTTCCCACAATTTCGAAATTGCATCACTTTGATGCAGAAATTTCAAATTTTATTTGGAAAATAGATTAAAGTTGAAAATTATTTATTTTAATTTTTGACCAACTTAAATTAATGATTTTTTCATTTACTGATTAATTAAAATAAATAAACTAAAATATATTATAATTAGAAATTAAATTAATTAGTCAATGAAAGTCTAGATATTTATTATTTGTTTTGCTTGAAGTATTTTTCTAGTGTATTTAATTAAATAGAAAATTAATATTTAAGTTGATTTTCATCATGATACTTAAATATTTGATATTTTTCTTTAATGTTTAATTAAATAGGAAAATTATATTTTTGTTATAAATTAATTTTAATTTTTTAATTTTGGGCTAACATAAAATTAGAATAACTTTTCCAGGATTTATTTTTATTTTATTTTAACAAGCATTTTCGAAAATTGTATTCTTATATATACTTCAATTTTTTTAAATGCAATATATATTTATAGAAAATTAAATTTGAGTTGTAAATTAATTTAAATTAATTTTGAAACAACTTAAATTGAATATTTATCTAAACATTTATTGGAAATTATTACTAAGATGGGAATAATTCATGTTATTTTCATATCCATCTAAGTATAATTTATAAATATTAAATTAAAATTTATATTTAGAATTTTTCATTCTAAATTGGAAATTTTAATTAAATAAATATATATTTAAAATAAATTGATTAAGATAAATATTAGAAGAAAATACACTTTAAATAATGAGCTTCATTATTATTAGGATATTCGATCTCCATTGTTGGTTTTACATAGCTATTGTTTTAGTGAGTAATCTTCCCTAATGGAGGAACGTTCATTAGCAAGTTAGCGCCGTTTAATCTCGAAAGATAAGTATTCTTGTAAGTTTTTTATGTAGTATTGAACACCCTAATGGTGGCGACTGTATAAGACTTGCAAGAGTATGAAATAATGGTGGAAGCTCATAAGATAGAATAGCCTTGACTCTCGCCTAAACGGGACAACGCTGGATTCCAATCTTGATCGAATAAAAGGTTGCTAGAATGTTTATTATTTTAGATGAGCTGACAACTCTATTCAATAGATGGTATCACTGACTCTCGCCTAAACGGGACACTGATATCAGTTTGTTGAAGACCTTGGAAATTATTTAGGATTGTATGTTTTAGTATTTTCACTTGTCATTCCTACTTGCTATGTGTTTAATAATTTCTGAATTGTGTATGAATTTATATTGAACCATGTTATTTTCTGTTATTAAATTGTAGTTTAATTTTGAATCTTCATTGTTGGTCTAACTTGGTTTGTTGTTCTAATGGGATAAATCCTTAATGAATTGTCAACATTAGACAAACATAATAGTGTTAGATCTCAAAAGATAAATATTGTGAATGCAACATCTAGATGTTCATCAATTGATGACACCTTAGACTAGTATTTACAATATGAAACAAGAAGATTGTATAAATAAGATTACTTTGACTCTCGCTAATCGAAGAATCGTTGGATTCTTATTTAAATACGAAATTATCCTAATTCCTCTTAGCTTATTCATTTCGAATTAGCTCAATAACATATCATTGGATGAATGGTCTATAAATCATTTAATGTCATTTTATTTTCTCTTAAGAAATTAAATGGCACATATGATTATAATCCCGAAATTCTATCCCAAAATGATATAAATCCTCAATCTTAGAAATCTCCTACTTGTATGGGCAAATCAGACTTAGAGTTAGATTAGTAGTGGTGGTACAAGAAAGAATTACTCATTATACAGTTACACTTTCACAAGTGTTTAATAACTATTTTCTAACAATGGATTCAAACTGTATGTTAGTATGGAATGTGAGTTTAGTATTTTGTGACCAGGATCCACTTGCACTATTCTAAGAACTCTTTGATGTAACTAAATCCAGTCATCAAAAGACACAACCATATTTTATAAATCTATGGCATTTGTATCTTGTTCATAGTGGTTTTGACAAGATCATTCTCTGCAAAGAGTTAATATGCCTATATCCACTGAAAGTAAGTTCATCTCATTCGCAGATGGATGTACATTCAGGGGTGGATATGAGTTTTTCGTTATATTCTTAAAACGATCACTCTAGATTTTACCTTATGCAAAAGAAATTTGAAATGTTTGAAAATTTTCATGAATTTCTAGTAATGGTGATAAACCATTAAGGTAAGTGATTAAAGATCTTGCGAACTGATAGTGGTGGAGAAATAGTTAGTAGATATGCAGTTCAAAGATCATTAAGTTGATTTTGAATTATATCCAAACTTACCTTCCCAGAAATTCGATTTGCATATTGATGATTAGTTACTAGTCGTTGCCTAAATCCTTCTATGGTAATACAATTTTAGAATGATGCAATGGTTGTATACTTAATATAAATTATTACCAGATTCGAATCTTAAGAAAAGCTAGAACTGGTAACCATGGTTTGCATGTTTGTTAGCTATTCTAAGTGATTAGGGGTGGAACATCCCATAGTCAATAGATAAGAAAGTGTTTGTTTAAACAAATACTAATTTTCTAAGAAAATGACTAAGTCTGAAAATAAAGTAGCAAATAAAGGAGATATTTTTTTTCTTGATTCGAAAAGTGTTATATCATCTTATTTGACATATGATGATCCCACTGCCTCTGTTGTCTTGACACAACCGAAGAGGTCAATACCATTTAGTTTTCTTAGACATAATTCATGGTACCTTGTCGTAGTGGGAGAGTTTCAAGGAACTTCACTTATTATGACTTGGAAGACACTAGTGATTAAAATACATTGTGAGTTTAAACACGTAATGGATTGTCAAAATAAGAAACTAAGAAGAAAAGCCAAGAGAACTATGGTTTAATCCATTCACATGGAGTGACCTAAAGTTTTCTATTACAAGGACATGAAAGGAAATTTTAGTTTATAAGTCTATTCAATGGACTTAACAAAACTTCCTGTTCCTAGTATTATAGGTTTGAGTTTATCTAAACCTATGGCTTATGATATACCTGGTTAATTACTTACTCTAGTGCAAGCAGCTTACTTCGGTAAGATGATGAAGCATTTTTTTTAATGGCAATCTATAGAAGCTTCACAACTTCTAGACATAGATTTTATTTATCTAAGGAAAAGTCTCAACTATTCCAGAAAAGATAAAGCCATGAAAGAATTTCTTAAATCAACAGTGAGAGATCTCAGATATGCTTTAGTATGCCTTAGACCAGACACCTGTTGTTGAGTGGGATTAATAAGTAGGTATCAGATTAATCCAGGAAAGGAACATTGGAAGACAATCAAGTAAATCTTAGATTAAGAAGAGGAACTATATGTTAGTCGTTAAGGGTGTGTTTAAAACTCTTAGACTACACCACATCAGATTTCGAGACTTGCCTTTGTGCTCGAAAGTCTGTTGATAAAATGGTGATTACTCTGGGGGGTGGAGTAGTGATTTTGGAAAAGTGTAAAAACCTTTCTGAAGTCTCTAGGTCTACCAGAGAGAGATTGAATGTTAAAGATGCAGGAAAGGTACTTATTCAGTCTAAGGAAAGTTCTACACATTTGTGGTACCGTTCTAACTTGTCTTAACTACTAGTGTTATTTCCTGATTAACCAAAAAGTAGTTGTCAAAAGTATAGAATCCAGTATCCCAAGAGAGTAGACATATAGAGAGGAATTTCACAATATCAAGGATTTTGTGATTAAGGAAGAGTAATGGTGGAGAAAAGGTTGTGTTTAATTCAACTTGTCAGATCCTATTACGAGGAGTATACTACTACTACTACACTTGATTTGTATATCAAGGTGTTGAGATTATTTGAAATGCACATTTTGTTTTATATTAGTGCAAGTGGGAGTTTGTTGGATTTTGTGCCCTAAATAAAACTCATTTCAATGTAATCATATTTACTTATTAATAAAGATCAGAAATAACATTTTATGTTGCATGGTTCACATGATTTATTTCATGATTATATACATATAATGTATGAATTCTATTTAAGTCCAGAACATATGAATTTGTTAATGATTATAGTGCTGTCAGCACAGTGGAATATAATCTTAATTATATGTTCGAAAATTTATTCCCTGATTTGTCAGTTCACTGGATTTAGACTGGCGTGATATAATCAGCGATAGGTATTCTTGCACCTTGGATAAGTGTTATGTCCTTTCCAAGGCATTGGCAAAGTTTACCAGTATTGGATGTATGGAGTATACATCGGATGGGACCGATATTAAACTTTGATTAGATTTGTTAAAATTTACCGTAATATCTATTCAATTCAATATCACTTGTTGATCTTAGATCAAATGATCTTAATCCTGATATGGTTAGGTTCGATCTCAAGAGTATTATACATGTTCTTTGATTTGTTAGTTAAGCCTACTTTTGACAGTCAGGGTGATACGTACATTTTGGGAACATGATAGTATAATTGAGTGGGAGCGCTAACATAAATATGTAGTCTATAACTTCTATAGGTATTTAGAAGTGAAACGATGATATCCTTCGAGCTTGGCTAAACAGAGATAAATGGTTGAGATCTCATTTCACTTCACTGAAATATCATTTATACGAAGCTAAGTGTTTAAGGATAAAATACATTAAAGGTGTAACGGTAATTTAGTGCCTATTCAATGTAGATCATCTATTAGAGGGTCATTGATCAAATTAGGATTATAACAATGTATAACTAATAGCTTATCTATATCGTGGAACATATAGAGCGTTCTATATGACTGATTAGAGTGCAATTCCAAGTTTTAAGTGTGGATTCAATAAGGAATTAATAAGTTAGGGAATTTACTTGGTAAATTCGGTTCGACTTATTGGAAGCTCGGTTATATAGGCCCATGGTCCCCATACTAGTTGAGACCATACTGCTTGTAAGACTCAGTTAATTGATTTTAATTAATCAATTATAATTCTGAAGTTAGACTATGTCTAGTTTATGAATTTTCACTAAGCAATGGCGAAATTGTAAAGAAAAGAGATTCTAGGTTTATTTATTAATTAAGAGACTTTATATGTCTAAATTAATAAATATATTAAATGACAATATTATTTAATAATTAATTTTTAGTTATTAAATAATTAGAATTGGCATTTAAATGATTAAATTGGAAAATTGGTATTTTTGAGAAAATAGGATTGAAAAATGACAAAATGGCAAAATTGCAAAGTGAGGTCCATTATCCATATCGTTGTTGGAAATTATTTTACCAGGATCTTAGATCTACTCACAAGTATGTTGATTAACACCCTAAATATGAACTTTCTAAAACGATGAAATAAACACATATAAAGTTTAGTAAACCTTACATTGAGTGCAGCGGAATAATATGACTCCTTCCGTTCAGATATCTAGCCCTTGATTCCTTTCTGTAGCAGAGCATTATCAATATCTGAACCTGGATCTCTTTCTCTGATTCCTTAGTGCTGAAACTCCTTCTTGCTGAAAGTCTTTCTTCACGATCTTCCTCACTATGGTTGAGGTATCACTTGCTGTGTGTGGGCACTACTCATACACTAAGAATTTTTGAAATTTAAGAGGGAAGAAAGAGAAAGGGAGTGGTCGGCCAAATAGGGAGAGAGAAGGCTCAGGTTTTTCTCTGAACCAAAAGTGTAATTTTCCTGAAGCCTTCACTATCTATTTATAGCATTCCACTAAGGTTAGGTTTGAATTATTTGGAATTAAAATAATGAAAATATCAGTTTAAATTCCCTACAAAAGTGGCCGGCCATGCTTAGTGGATTTGGGCCTCATTTTTTGCAATTTTGCAGTTTTATCTTTTCTGCATCTGATTTTCTCAAAAATGCCAATTTTCTAATTCAACCATTTAAATGCCCATTCTAACTATTTAATAACTATAAATAATTATTAAATAATATTGACATTTATCATATTTATTAATTGAACCATACAAAGTATCAATATTAACAAATATGCCCCTAAAACTCTTTCTTTACAATTTCGCCCTTACTTAGTAAAAAATTCACAAATAGACATAGTCTAATTTGAGAATTATAATTGATTAATCAAAACCAATTACATGAGTCTTACAAGCAATATTATCTTAACTAGTGCGGGGACCATGGGTCTATATAACCGAGCTTCCAATAAGTAGATCAAGAATTTATCACTAAAATTCACAAACTTATTAATTCTTTGTTGAATCCACGCATAGAACTTAGAATTGCACTCTCCGTATATAGAATGCTCTATATGTTCCACCATATAGACACATCATTAGTTATCCATTGTTATAATCCTAATTTGATCAATGATCCTCTATATGAATGATCTACACTGTACAGGGATTAGATTACCGTTACACCCTACAATGTATTTAATCCTTAAAACACTTAACCCCGTATAAATGATATTTTAGCTTATGTGAAATGAGATCTCCACCAATAATTTTCGTTTGGTCAAGCTCGAAGGAGATCATCCTTTACTTACTATTCGCCAGATAGAAGCTATAGATTCCATGTTTATGTTAGCGCTCCCACTCAATTGCACTACCGTGTTCCCAAAATGTACGTATCACCCTGACCTAAAAGTAGGCTTAACTAACAAATCAAAGAACACGAATAGCCTCTCGAGATTGAGCCTAATCATAACAGGATTGAGATCATTTGATCTGGGATCAACTAGGCGATATTGACTTGAATAGATATTACGGTAAGTTTATTAAATCTAAGTCAAAGTTCAATATCGGTCCCTTCCGATGCATACTCTATACATCCAACCTGAGCTTTACTTTAACCAATGCTCTGGAAAGAACATAGCACTTCTCCAAATGCAAGTAAACTCTATTGTAGATTATCATATCAGTAAAACCCTATGTCTGATAAATCTAGGAAACTTTATTCACATAGTCATGTTTACTTTCCAATGTGTTGACAGCACAATAAACAGGATCAAGTATGTGAATCAAATGAATTTATACATTATGTACATATAATCATGAAATAAATCATGTGAACCATGCAACATTAAATGTTATTTCTGATCTATATTAATAAGTAAATCTGATTATATTGAAATGAGTTTTATTTAGGGCATAAAACCCAACAAACTCCCACTTGCACTAATATAAAACAAAAAGTGCATTTCAAATAATCTCAACACCTTGATATACAAATCAAGTGTAGTAGTAGTAAACTCCTCGTAATAGGATCTGAAAGGTTGAATTAAACACAACCTTTTCTCCACCATTACTCTTCCTTAATCACAAAATCATTGATAATGTGAAATTCCTGTCTATATGTCTACTCTCTTGGGATACTGGATTCTATACCTTTGGCAACTACTTTTGGTTAATCAAGAAATTAACACTAGTAGTTAAGGCAATTTGGAATGGTGCCAAAAATGTATAGAACTTTCCTTAGACTGAATAAGTACCTTTCCTGCAACTTTAACATTCAGTCCCTTCTTGGTAGACCTAGAGACTTCAGATAGGTTTTTACACTTCTCCGAAATCACTATTCCACCCCCAGAGTAATCACCATCTTATCAGAAAGATTTTCTAGCACAAAGGCAAATTTCGATGTAACACCCTAACTAACTTAGGCGTATTACGTGATTTTTAAACGTACTGTGCAGCTCGTTGCTAATCAACGAGGTTTATGGAAAAACGTGATTAATTAAAATTTTGCTTTTTCATTAAACTTATAAACCATTTTGCAAAAAGTCTCGGGATCCCGATTTATAAAAATATTTACAAACGTTTTCACTGTTCAACTTTTACATCAAAATAAAGTCGTCTAACGACAATTACAAAATCTCAGCCGTGCTGTCCCGAGGATCGTACGCTCCAGGCCTAACCGCCCCGACATGTACAATCCCATAAGCTCGCTCACGGTCCATCAGCAACTGCCTTGCCTTTACCTACACATGCAACGTAAACTGTGAGTCGACAGACTCAGTAAGAAAAGCATAATAATATCATACATAAAACTGACTGCCGTGTCCAACACGATACTGAGTCCCGCTACTGCCATGTCCAACATGGTACTGAGCACTACTGCCATGTCCAACATGGTACTGAGTTTTGAACGTTCAGGGGACGGCACTATTGACAAGTATCCTCCTGATCGGTCGAACCTGGCCATACTCCGCCTGGTCATACTCCGGCCTCGTACCGACGGGATAGGTCAATAAGATCTTTGAACCACCAACCGGTGTCACTGATCGGCCGAACCTGGCCATACTCCGGCCGTCGGTCATACTCCACCGTACCGACGTGACAGGGTTGGGTGGTTCGAAGCCTAAATACATATCTAATGTAAACTAACGGGCTTCCTACATGCACGCTAAACATGTAAACTACATATGCATACCGTTATACTAATCTTACCTCGGATTCCGATTTCGTGTGTGCGGTCAACCCGACCGGAACCGAAGCCGAACGGCGGACACGGCTCCTAAACCATAAAAACCACAACGCTATAAGTGACACGCTAAATCACTTCCCGGGGACTAAAACTCGAAACTAAAAGTTTCCCTATCGATAAAAAGCATGGCAATACCCCTAAAAACCCAAAAACGAGGAAAACTAGGGTTCAGAAAAATCCCCCATCCGGAAGTCCGGTTGCCCAACCGGAATTCCGGTTCTGGGAAAATCTGAACCCCCATCCGGAATTCCGGATGCTCAACCGGAATTCCGGTTCCTCGCAGGCAGCAACCAAAAATTCCCATATCTCGACCAATTTAACCCCAATTGATCCCAAACTTTCCAGACCTCCTCTATAGGTCCCAAATAACACATCCAAGGCAACGAACCTACCCAGAAACCACACATACAAATTTTGCCATTGGAGCTCAAGCTTTGAGTTCCAAACTCAAGCTTGAGCAAACCACCAAAACAAGCATGCAAACCAACATAATTCAACCTAACTAAGCATAATCTAACCTCTGCAAACTAACAAGAACAACAGCAACAACACAGAACATAAACACAACACTTTCCATCCAAAATTCATACTTTTTCATAAAAACAACAAAGCTTAGCTCAATCTAACTATCATGCTTTCAACATAGCTTAAATCCTATCAAAATAACATGCTTGAACTACACAAATCAACCACAAAATTACAGCAGCAACAACATCTAAAACAACATGCATGCATCATAATTTTTCACATAGTTTTTCAAGAAATTAAAGGAGAAAGGGTTAGAATCACCTACCACAATCAAGAGCTCACAATTAGGATGAATTTAGCTTAGAGAAATGAAGAAAAAACCCAGCTTTGCACCCCACAATACCCAGCCGAAAGTGAAGAGGAAAAGAGAGAGTTTTGTTGGAAAATTTTCTATTTTTTTTTCTAAGTGTTGAGAAATGAGGGAAATTAAAAGAAAATTGACATATAATTAAACTTATTTCAGCCAACTCAAGATAACCAAATAATATTTAATTTCCATTTACAAAATCACATAAGACAAAATATTAATGGGGCAAAAAGACCATTTTGCCCCTCCACCATAAAATCATGAAAATCATACTAAAGGGGTATTTTTGGGACATTCTAAATTCCCGGCCATTCCCGACATTCCCAATGTCTAAACCCGTCCCCAAAATACTAACATACTAAGCTGTGATTTCTACTGAGCCAAACGCCGCGTTCCAAAATACCGGACACCGGAAATACGAAATATAAAAGCTACTGATAACATACACATGCATATCTGAATTCCATAAATAACAATGATAAATTATTTAAATAGCTATAAATAATTTCCTGATTAACATAAATAACTGCTAATTTCCAAATTAACTAAGCGGGCTTTACAACTATTCCCCCCCTTAAAAGGATTTCGTCCCCGAAATCTAACCTGAATAACTCTGGATATTGAGCTCGCATATCTGATTCTAGCTCCCAGGTGGCTTCTTCCACCTTACTGTTTCTCCAGAGAACCTTGACCAACGCTATGGTCTTATTCCGAAGGACTTTATCCTTTCTATCCAGGATCTGCACTGGCTGTTCCTCGTAGGACATATCTGACTGAAGCTGAAGGCTCTCATAACTGAGTATATGAGAGGGGTCTGAAACGTATTTTCTCAACATTGAGACATGAAATACGTTGTGCACTGCTGATAAAGCTGGAGGCAATGCTAACCGATATGCCACTTGACCTATCTTCTCGAGAATCTCGAAAGGTCCTGTAAATCTAGGGCATAACTTGCCTCTTTTCCCGAAACGTTTAATCCCCTTCATCGGAGATACTCGCAAAAACACGTGGTCCCCTACTCGGAACTCAACATCTCGACGTTTCGGACCGCGTAACTCTTCTCGTCCGCTTCCGGGAGGCAAGCATTCTAGCTTTAATCTTCTCTATTGCCTCATTGGTCCGCTGAACTGACTCTGGACCTAGGTATTTCCTCTCCCCTGTCTCATCCCAGTGGATAGGGGATCTACATTTCCTACCGTACAACAGTTCGTAGGGTGCCATCCCTATCGTACTCTGATAACTGTTGTTATACGAGAACTCCACTAACGGTAGGTATTTACTCCATGAACTCTCAAAGTCCATAACACAGGCTCTCAGCATGTCCTCCAATATCTGAATTGTCCTTTCGGACTGACCATCTGTCTGAGGATGGAATGCTGTACTGAATTTTAGCTTCGTACCCATTGCCCGTTGCAAACTTTGCCAAAATTTGGAGGTGAATTTCGGATCCCTGTCCGAAACTATAGACTTCGGTACCCCGTGAAGTCTCACTATCTCCCTGACATATAACTCTGCCAACTGATCCACTGAAAACGTCGTTCTGACCGGCAGAAAATGAGCAGATTTCGTAAATCGGTCCACCACTACCCAGATGGAATCATACATACCTGTGGTCCTAGGTAACCCGACCACAAAATCCATAGTAATATCCTCCCATTTCCATTCTGGTAGGGTTAGAGGCTGAGTCTCTGATGTTCAGCCTTGATCTGCTGACACGTGAGGCATCTCGATACGAATTCTACCAAATTCTTCTTCATACCGCTCCACCAGAAGTACGGTTTCAAGTCTTGGTACATCTTGGTGGTGCCGGGATGTAGAGAATATGGAGTAGAATGAGCCTCCTCAAAGATCTCGTTTCTCAAGTCCACACTGTTCGGGACACAAACTCTGGCTTTATATAAAAGCATTCCACTGTCTGACACTGAAAAGTCTTTGGCTTGACCAGCCAATACCTCATCTCGGATCTTCACTAACTCCGGATCTGTCGTCTGAGCAACTTTTATTCTGTCTAACAGATCAGATTGCAGCGTTAAGTTGTGTAGCTGACCTACCACAAACTCAATGCTGGACCTGACCATATCCTCTGCTAGCTGAGGTGAGATCTGAACCATGCTAGCTACCTGCCCGGGACCCTTTCTGCTCAGGGCATCGGCCACTACATTGGCTTTTCCGGGATGATAGAGGATCTCGCAATCATAATCCTTCACTAACTCCAACCAACGCCTCTGTCTCATGTTCAAATCTTTCTGAGTAAAGAAATACTTGAGACTTTTATGGTCGGTATAAATCTCGCACTTCTCACCATACAAGTAATGCCGCCAAATCTTCAGTGCAAAAACCACCGCGGCCAATTCTAAATCATGAGTCGGGTATCGCTGTTCATAATCCTTTAACTGACGGGAGGCGTAAGCGATAACCCGATCGGCTTGCATCAATACGCACCCCAAACCCTGTTTGGATGCGTCACAATAGACCACGAACTTCTCCTTGTCCGAAGGCAAAGCTAGTACCGGAGCAGTAATCAACCTCTGTTTCAGCTCCCGAAAACTAGCTTCGCATTTATCTGACCAGATAAATCGCTGATTCTTCTTTGTAAGTTCGGTTAGGGGCATTGAAATTTTGGAGAACCCCTCCACGAACCTACGGTAGTACCCAGCTAACCCCAAGAAGCTTCTGATCTCTGTCACTGTCTTCGGTCTCGGCCAATCCCTGACGGATTCGATCTTCCCGGGATCCACCTTGATCCCATCTTTACTCACTATGTGCCCTAGGAAGGACACCTGAGACAACCAGAACTCACATTTCTTGAACTTGGCGTAGAGTCTATGTTCTCGAAGTCGTTGCAGTACCATCTGAAGATGTAACTCATGCTCCTCTTCTGACTGAGAGTACACGAGGATGTCGTCGATAAACACAATCACACAGATATCGAGGAAATCCTTGAATACTCTGTTCATCAGGTCCATGAATGCTGCAGGAGCATTGGTTAGTCCGAATGACATAACCAGGAACTCGTAGTGTCCATACCTAGTGCGGAAAGCCGTCTTTGGAATGTCCTCCTCTCGGATCCTCAACTGATGATAACCCGAACGGAGATCAATCTTAGAAAAGATCGTCTTCCCCTGAAGCTGATCGAACAAGTCATCGATCCTAGGTAATGGATATTTATTCTTCACCGTCAGCTTGTTCAACTCTCTGTAGTCAATGCACATCCTCATCGATCCATCCTTCTTCTTCACGAACAAAACCGGGGCTCCCCAGGGTGACACACTGGGCCGAATGAACCCTATGTCAAGCAACCCCTGGAGCTGAATCTTTAACTCCTTAAGTTCAGCTGGAGCCATCCTATACGGGGCTTTAGAAACCGGATCCACCCCTGGTGCCAAGTCAATCACAAAGTCAATCTCCCGCTGAGGTGGTAACCCTGGAAGTTCTTCGGGAAAAACGTCCAAAAATTCCCGAACCACGCTGATGTCCTCTGGCCGAATGGTGTCTGGCCGAGTGGTATCCACCACCACGGCCAGAAACCCTAAGCACCCACCGTGCAATAATTCTCTCGCTGACAAAGCCGAGATCACCGGGATCCGAGATCCCTGAACCGAACCCACAAATACGAACGGCTCTTCACTTTCTAGTTGGAAGACCACCATCTTCCTCTTGCAATCAATGCTCGCCGAATATTTAGATAGGAAATCCATTCCTAAAATAATATCAAACTCGACTAAGCTCATCTCTATCAGATCAGCGCTCAACTCTCTACCATCTATCCTGATCGGCATAGACCTAATCCACCTATTGGAGATAACCAATTCTCCGCCAGGTAACAGGGTTCCAAACCCTGACTCATATCTATCAAAGGGTCTACCCAACTTACTAAAGACTCTGGCCGCCACATAAGAACGTGTAGCCCCAGAATCAAACAGCACTGAATAAAACGAGTCGTTAATAAGAATCTGACCTGTAACAACTGATGGGCTGGCATCTGCATCAGCCTGCGTGATCGCGAATACCCTGGCTGGAGTGGGCATCGCTGGAGCTCTCGGTGCCTCTGGCCGGAGCTGGGGACATTCCCTCTTGAAGTGCCCGGGCATGCCACAATGAAAGCATCCCTGCCCCTTGCACTCTCCCCGATGGTGCCTCTTGCAGCTAGGGCACTCGGGATAGGAGAAGCGAGTCTCATTACCACCAGGACGACTCCCTCTGTTCTGGTTCCCCCGGAACCTCTTGTTCTGACTCGAGCCGCCGGAAGCAGTGGGTGCCCTCTTCCTCTGATCAATGGCCGAACCACTACTCCCCCTGCTAAAGCCTGATGCAGGAGGGGTAGGAGCTCCGCCACCAACCGGAGTACTGGCTGAATCTGACATACATCCCACTGCGCCCTCAGCTCGCAGTGCCTTCTCCACCATCTGAGCGTAGGTGGTGCTGTCGTCAGTGGTAATCATCAGGTCATGCCTGATCTTGGGATTCAACCCGTCCAAATACTTCTCCTTCCGGCTGAAGTCGGTCGGCACAATTCCCGAGGCTAACCTCGCCAACCGGTCAAACTGAGTAGTATACTCAGTGACACTCATGTTCTCCCGCTGGGTCAGGTGAACGAATTCCTTTCTCTTGGCGCTTCTAACCGCCTCATTGTAGTACTTCGCGTTGAAAAGTTCCTGGAACCTCTCCCAAGTCATGGTGGTGACATCATGAATCTGAGACACCATGTCCCACCATACCAGGGCATCCTCCTGGAACTGAAATGTGGCGCACACCACTCTGTCGTTGCCGGTGACACCCATAAAGTTCAGAATCCTGGTGATCACCGTAAGCCACTGCTCGGCTTTCGACACATCTGGACCTCCCAGGAATACCGGAGGTGCTTGTTTCCGGAACCGCTCATATAAAGGTTCCAATCTGTGGGCCGCCACTACCATCTCGGCACAGGCGGCGGGGGGCGAGTGCCGCCGGAACTACCGGCCTTTGGGCTGCAGGAGCACCCTGCTGTCTCAACCTCTGAATCTCGAGGTCTTGCTCTTCGATCCTGGCTTGCATCTCCGCAAACCGTAACTCCCAGTTCGGGGCTCCCTGATCGGCTGGGGGAGCCTGGGCAGCCTGTGGCGGGTTCTCATCACCCCGACCACGAGCCCTGCCTCGGGGACCTCTACCTCGGCCCCTAGCAGGTGGGGGAAACCGAGCTCCCTCTCCCTGATTCGACCCCACTGAGTTGCCTCGACTCCTGGTAGTCCGCCTGGCGTCCATCTAGTTAGAACCGCCTGCGAAACCAAGAGTTGGCATATCAGGTCGTATTCAAGGCGAGCTTACTAATGCCGCTTAATTTGGAAATTAGAAATGAAACATGCGCCTATTCTACTATCAGGCTACTAACATGCTTCCTAACAGGCTTTTCTTTTTCATAACTGAATAAAATAAACTACTAAAGCAATAAAGGCTTACTGAACCGTGAACCGAGCTAGCTGGCGATGATGATTGTACATGTCGTGACGATCTTCGGAAGACAACACAGCGGCTCGATACCAAATTTTAACACCCTAACTAACTTAGGCGTATTACGTGATTTTTAAACGTCTTTGTGCACTTTCGTTGCTAATCAACGAGGTTTATGGAAAAACGTGATTAATTAAAATTTTGCTTTTTCATTAAACTTATAAACCATTTTGCAAAAAGTCTCGGGATCCCGATTTATAAAAATATTTACAAACGTTTTCACTGTTCAACTTTTACATCAAAATAAAGTCGTCTAACGACAATTACAAAATCTCAGCCCTGCTGTCCCGAGGATCGTACGCTCCAGGCCTAACCGCCCCGACATGTACAATCCCATAAGCTCGCTCACGGTCCATCAGCAACTGCCTTGCCTTTACCTACACATGCAACGTAAACTGTGAGTCGACAGACTCAGTAAGAAAAGCATAATAATATCATACATAAAACCGATCGCCGTGTCCAACACGATGCCGAGTCCCGCCATCGCCATGTCCAACATGGTGCCGAGCACTCTTGCCATGTCCAACATGGTGCCGAGTTTTGAACGTTCGGGGGACGGCACTATTGACAAGTATCCTCCGATCGGTCGAACCGGTCATACTCATTCTTGGTCATACTCCAAGCTCGTACCGACGGGATAGGTCAATAGCCTTGAACCACCAACCGGTGTCGGCTGATCGGTCGAACCGGTCATACTCCGCCGCTTGGTCATACTCCGGCCTCGTACCGACGTGACGGGGTTGGGTGGTTCGAAGCCTAAATACATATCTAATGTAAACTAACGGGCTTCCTACATGCACGCTAAACATGTAAACTACATATGCATCTTGTTATACTAATCTTACACGGATTCCGATTTCGGGTGTGCTTAGTCAACCCGGGCCCCGAAGGCTGAACGGCGGATTACTGGCTCCTAAACCATAAAAACCACCACGCTATAAGTGACACGCTAAATCACTTCCCGGGGACTAAAACTCGAAACTAAAAGTTTCCCTATCGATAAAAAGCATGGCAATACCCCTAAAAACCCAAAAACGAGGAAAACTAGTGGTTCGAAAAATCCCCCATCCGGAAGTCCGGTTGCCCAACCGGAATTAGGTTAAGGAAAATACGAACCCCCATCCGAATTCCGGATGCTCAACCGACCCGGTTCCTCGCAGCAAAGAACCAAAAATTCCCATATCTCGACCAATTTAACCCCAATTGATCCCAAACTTTCCAGACCTCCTCTATAGGTCCCAAATAACACATCCAAGGCAACGAACCTACCCAGAAACCACACATACAAATTTTGCCATTGGAGCTCAAGCTTTGAGTTCCAAACTCAAGCTTGAGCAAACCACCAAAACAAGCATGCAAACCAACATAATTCAACCTAACTAAGCATAATCTAACCTCTGCAAACTAACAAGAACAACAGCAACAACACAGAACATAAACACAACACTTTCCATCCAAAATTCATACTTTTTCATAAAAACAACAAAGCTTAGCTCAATCTAACTATCATGCTTTCAACATAGCTTAAATCCTATCAAAATAACATGCTTGAACTACACAAATCAACCACAAAATTACAAAGAAGAACAACATCTAAAACAACATGCATGCATCATAATTTTTCACATAGTTTTTCAAGAAATTAAAGGAGAAAGGGTTAGAATCACCTACCACAATCAAGAGCTCACAATTAGGATGAATTTAGCTTAGAGAAATGAAGAAAAAACCCAGCTTTGCACCCCACAATACCCAGCCGAAAGTGAAGAGGAAAAGAGAGAGTTTTGTTGGAAAATTTTCTATTTTTTTTTTCTAAGTGTTGAGAAATGAGGGAAATTAAAAGAAAATTGACATATAATTAAACTTATTTCAGCCAACTCAAGATAACCAAATAATATTTAATTTCCATTTACAAAATCACATAAGACAAAATATTAATGGGGCAAAAAGACCATTTTGCCCCTCCACCATAAAATCATGAAAATCATACTAAAGGGGTATTTTTGGGACATTCTAAATTCCCGGCCATTCCCGACATTCCCAATGTCTAAACCCGTCCCCAAAATACTAACATACTAAGCTGTGATTTCTACTGAGCCAAACGCCGCGTTCCAAAATACCGGACACCGGAAATACGAAATATAAAAGCTACTGATAACATACACATGCATATCTGAATTCCATAAATAACAATGATAAATTATTTAAATAGCTATAAATAATTTCCTGATTAACATAAATAACTGCTAATTTCCAAATTAACTAAGCGGGCTTTACATTCGAAATCTGATGTGGTGTAGTCTAAGAGTTTTAAACACACCCTTATAGACTAACATATAGTTCCTCTTCTTTATCTTAAGATTTACTTGATTGTCTTCCAATGTTCTTCTCCTGGATTAATCTGATACCTACTCATTACTCCCACTCAACAGCAGGTGTCTGGTCTAAGGCATACAAAAGCATATCTGAGACCTCTCACTATTGATATAAGAAATTCTTTCATGGCTTTATCTTTTCTAGAATAGTTGAGACTTTTCCTTAGATAAATGAAATCTATGCCTAAGAAGTTGTGAAGCTTCTATAGATTGCCATTAGAAAGAAAATGCTTCAGCATCTTACTAAAGTAAGTTGCTTGCATTAGAATAAGTAATTACCAAGTATACCACAAGCCATAGGCTTAGATAAACTCAAACCTATAATACTAGGAACAGGAAGTTTTGTTACGTCCATTGAATAGACTTATAAACGAAAATTTCCTTTTATGTCCTTGTAATAGAAAACTTAAGGTTACTCCATGTAAATGGATTAAACTATAGTTCTTTTGGCTTTCTTCTTAGTTTCTTATCTTGACAATCCATTACTTGTTTAAACTCACAATGGATTTTAATCACTAGTGTCTCCCAAGTCATAAGAAGGTGACTTCCTAGAAACTCTCCCACTACGACAAGGTACCGTGAATTATGTCTAAGAAAACTAAATGGTATTGATCTCTTCGGTTGTGACAAGATAAAAGAGGCAGTGGGATCATCATATGTCAAATAAGATGATAGAACACTTTTGGAATCAAGAATTAAATATCTCCTTTATTTTCAGACTTAGTCATTATCTTAGAAAAGTAGTATTTGTTTAAATAAACACTTTCTTATCTATTGACTATGGGATGGTCCACCCCTAATCACTTAGAATAGCTAACAAACCATGGTTAACAGTTCTAGCTTTTCTTAAGATTTTGATTAGGTCATCCATGAATCTAGTAATGATTTACATTAAGTATACAACCATTACATCATTCTGAAATTGTATTACCATGGAAGGAATTAGGCAACGACTAGTAACTAATCATCAACATGCAACTCGAAATTTCTGGGGAGGTAAGTTTGGATATAATTCAAAAATCAATTTAATGATCTTTGAACTGCATATCTACTAACTATTTCTCCACCCCTATCAGTTCGCAAGATCTTTAACCACTTACCTTAATTGTTTTAACCATTGCTAGAAATTAATGAAAATTTTCAAACATTTCAAATTTCTTGCTAAAAGGTATAATCTAGAGTTATCGTTTTAAGAATACAACGAAAAACTCATATCCACCCCTAAATGTACATCCATCAGCGAATGACATGAACTACTTTCAGTGGATATAGGCATATTAACTCTTTGCAGAGATTGATCTTGTCAAATCCACTATGAACAAGATACAAATGCCATAGATAAAAAAAATGTGGTAGTGTCTTTTGATGACTTAGGTTTAGTTACATCAAAGAATTCTTAGAATAGTGCAAGTGGATCATGGTCACAGAATACCTAACTCATATTCCATACAGTTTGAATCCATTAATAGAAGATGGATATTAAACACTTGGAAAGTGTAACTGTATTGCTTCCTGGAAATAGAAATATAAGAAAATTTCTGTTTGGATTCTAAAATTAAAGTCAAAGACTTAAATTCAACCAAATATAATGAGTAATTCTTTCTTGGACCACCACTACTAATTTAACTCTAATTCAGATTTGCCCATACAAGTAGGAGATTTCTAAGATTGAGGATTTATATCAATTGGGAATAGAATTTCGGGATTATAATCATATGCGTCATGTAATTTCTTAAGAGAAAATATAGAATGACATGATATGATATATAGACCATTCATCCAATGATATTTTATTGAGCTAATTCGAAATGAATAGGCTAAGAGGAATTAGGATAATTTCGTTTATAAATAAGAATCCAACGATGCTTCGATTAGCGAGAGTCAAAGTAATCTTATTTATATATATAATCTTCTTGTTTCATATCGTAAAAATACTAGTCTAAGGTGTCATCAATTGATGAACAGCTAGATGTCGCATATACAATATTTACCTTTCGAGATCTGACACTATTATGTATGTCTAATGGTGAAAATCTACTAGGGATAATCTCATTAGATAAACAAACCAAGTTAGACCAACAATGAAGATTCGAAATTAAACTACAATTTAATAACAGAAAATAACATGGTTCAATTTAAAATCATACACAATTCAGAAATTATAAACATATAGCAAGTAGGAATGACAAGCGAAAATACTAAAACATACAATCCTAAATAATTTCCAAGGTTTTCAACAAACTGATATCAGTGTCCCGTTTAGGCGAGAGTCAAAGCTACCATCCATTGAATAGAGTTGTCAGCTCATCTAAAATGATAAACATTCTAGCAACTTTTTATTCGATCAAGATTGGAATTCAGCGTTGTCCCGTTTAGGCGAGAGTCAAGGCAATTCTATCTTATGAGCTTCCACCATTGTTTCATAATTTGCAAGTCAAATATGGTTGCCACCATTAGGGTGATCCATACCATATAAAACACTTACAAACTACTTATCTTTCGAGATTAAACGGTGCGAAATTGCTAATGAACGTTCCTCCATTAGGGAAGATTACTCACTAAAACAAACGCAATGTAAAACCAACAATGGAGATCGAATATCTTAATAATAATAAAGCTCATTATTTAAAAAGAGTTGTATTTTCATTGATTGTCTTTATTTAATCTATTTATTTTAAATATATATTTATTTAAAATTTCCAATTTAGAATGAAAAATTCTAAATATAAATTTTAATTTAATATTTATAAATTTTACTTAGATGGATATGAGAATAACATGAAATATTTCCATCTTAGTAATAATTTCCAATAAATATTTAGAAAAATTTTCAATTTAAGTTACAAAATTAATTTAAATTAATTTACAACTTAAATTTAATTTTCTATAAATATATATTGCATTTCAAAAAATTAAAGTATTCAAGGAAATTTTCGAAAATGCATGTTAAAATAAAAAATTAATCCTGGAAAAATTATTCTAATTTAATGTTGGCCCAAAATTAATTAATAAAATTAATTTACAACAAAAAATATAATTTTCCTATTTAATTAAATATATAAGGAAAATTTCAAATATTTAAGTATGATGATGAAAATCAACTTAAATATTAATTTTCTATTTAATTAAATACACTAGAAAAATACTTCAAGCAAAAATATCACCTATCTAGATTTTCCTTTGACTAATTAATTCAATTTCAAATAATATTTTTAATTCATTTATTTTAATTTAATCAATAAATGAAAAAATCATTGATTTAAGTTGGTCCAAAAATTAATTAAAATAAATAATTAATTTACAACTTAATCTATTTTTCAAGATAAAATTCGAAATTCCAGCATTTAAGAAATGCAATTTCGAAATTTGATTAATAAAATAAAGAAAAAATATATTTTGAAAAGTATTTAAATTTAGTTAAAAAAAATAAATTTCAACTAAAAATAATTTTCTATTTAATTAAGTGTCATGAAAAAGAAATATTTAAGTGTCATGATGAATATCAACTTAGATATTTAATTTTCAAATTAATTAAATGTATTAAATTCAAGAAATAAATAATTAAGTGTAGAGAAGGCTTAATTATTAATCTCTAGTTTAATACTAGGAAAAATATACTTAAAATAAATTGTACCAAAATTAATTTCACAATGTATAATATTTTCCTATTTAATATTAGAAATAATAAGTAGTCTAGAAATAACTATCTAGAAAATATCTTATTCGACTAAGTATCTTTTCCATAAAATTTGAAAAAATATCTAATTTAAGTTGTATTAGAAAAAATCTAGAACTTAAAAATTTTTAAATTTAAATTTAATTAAATATCAAAAATTAAGTTGTAACCACTTAATTTGAAAATATTCCATTTTAAGTTAATATTCGAAAAGATATTAACTTAAAAAATATCTAAAATGTTCCACTTTAAGTTAATATTCGAAAAGATATTAACTTAAAAAATATCTAAAATGTTCCACTTTAAGTTAATATTCGAAAAGATATTAACTTAAAAAATATCTAAAGAATCTTAATAACCAATGCCTAAAATTCCTCAACTTAATTTTGAAATTTTAAATCCAAAAGATATTCAGATTTAAGCTGGTTAGTTATAGATTACTAAATGTCAACTTAAATAGGAATATTTAATGAAAAATTTAAATTAAGCTTCAGAAAGAATCTAGATGGTTATAATTCTATATTTAATTAAATAGAAGAAAATACATATAGTTTAGCTTAGAATAAAAAATTCTTTAAACTATAATTTTCTTAAATTAATTTCAAAATAAATGAAATTAATTATGTTGCTAATCAATTTTATTAGGTTAAACTAGTTTAATTAACCAAGCAAATGGGCCTTCACAATTGGGGTGGTTCATGTGAGGGGGTGCTGGGTTCAGTATGTCGTACCCACTACTATGGCTCCCAACTCTCACACAAGGCCCAAAAGAGAGGAATTTAACCTTAAAATGAACAACTGTTATTAATTGAATAGGCCCAAAAACTAAATGGGCCTAAATAAAATCTATCAAGAATTATGATAATTTATTTAGCAACAACAACCTATATGCATCTATAATGAAATTAAACACATAGGCTCACACAAGCACACTTTGGATGGGTCCTATCATATTGTTAGGTCATACACAGATGAAAGAAGATTGTAAATATACCTGTTACAAATTATTTACTTGACCAAGGGAGCCATCAAATCATTAGATCTGGCAAAAAGTTAACCATGGCTATTTGCAATCAAGCAATAATAGGTTTTGAAAACTTACAAACAAGCTAAAACACATACTCCTGCAACAAGGTTAGCTGGATAGTTGGATGTAGGATTTATTTAATTTTAAATAAATAATTTCGAAAAATTAATTAAAAAAACTAAATAAAAAATTTATTTTCGAAAATTAAAAAAAAAAATTTAAAAATTTCGAAATTTTAAAATAAATATTTAAAATTAAACCTACAATTTTGAAAAATTAGGTTTCAACCAACCTAAATATCATTTCAAAATATTGCTAACTACTTTCAAAAATTTAATGTTATTTTATAAATAAAAATTAAATAAAAAATAAAAAATAAAAGATAAATGAATATCTTTTTCAGATTTTAAATGTAATTTAAATAAATAAAATAACAAAATTTAAAAGTTAGCAAAATATCTTACATCTATTTAAAATTCCATGATTGTAGTTATCTTATTTTAAATTTAAATAAGGTCAAATTATCAAAAAAAAAATTAAATTTAAAAATTTAAATCTGACCTTAAATTTAAAAATAAGATAAGATATAATCAAATTTAAAAATAAGATAGATAATTAAGCAAAAAAAGATGGATACTAACTATTTTAAATTCAAATTACACTAATATCTTGAGTTAAATTTAAAAAATATTAAATTAATTTATTATGATCATTAGAATTGAATTTGGAATAGTAATAGTATAAATACAGAACTACACAAAAAATCGGAAGTTAATTCCATGAAAAAACGAAGAAAAACGAAAAATTTGCGAGCTGTACGGACAGTATGCCAAGCATACTGTCCATGGGCGCGCATGGGCTGGCTTGGGCGTGAAACCTAAGCGCAGGGGCTGCTAACAGCCTCTCCGCGCGTGCAGGTGGGATTCAGCTCAACCCCGATTTTTTTCGAAACTTCAAAAAATCATAACTAATTTAAATTAAAATCGAAATTGAATTCTGTAAAATAGTAACTTGCTTAATTTTTTCCATAATATCCAACAAAAATAATTCCAGAAACAGATATTCAATTATTTTTCACGAAAATTCACAAACATCAATCAATCATCAAATAACACTCAATACAACACGATACCATCCAAAACATCAAACAATCGTTTTAAAGTCCAAATTTCTTGCAAGCAAATCAATTACCATGGCTCTGAGGCCAATTGTTGGAAATTATTTTACCAGGATCTTAGATCTACTCACAAGTATGTTGATTAACACCCTAAATATGAACTTTCTAAAACGATGAAATAAACACATATAAAGTTTAGTAAACCTTACATTGAGTGCAGCGAAATAATATGACTCCTTCCGTTCAGATATCTAGACCTTGATTCCTTTCTGTAGCAGAGCATTATCAATATCTGAACCTGGATCTCTTTCTCTGATTCTTTAGTGCTGAAACTCCTTCTTGCTGAAAGTCTTTCTTCACGATCTTCCTCACTATGGTTTAGGTATCACTTGCTGTGTGTGGGCACTACTCATACACTAAGAATTTCGAAATTTAAGAGGGAAGAAAGAGAGAGGGAGTTGTCGGCCAGATAGGGAGAGAGAAGGCTCAGGTTTTTCTCTGAATCAGAAGTGTAATTTTCCTGAAGCCTTCACTATCTATTTATAGCATTCCACTAGGGTTAGGTTTGAATTATTTGGCATTAAAATAATAAAAATATTAGTTTAAATTCCCTACAAAAGTGGCCGGCCATGCTTAGTGGATTTGGGCCTCATTTTTTGCAATTTTGCAGTTTTATCTTTTCTGCATCTGATTTTTTCAAAAACGCCAATTTTCTAATTCAACTATTTAAATGCCAATTCTAACTATTTAATAACTATAAATAATTATTAAATAATCATTTATCATATTTATTAATTGAACCATACAAAGTATCAATATTAACAAATATGCCCCTAAAACTCTTTCTTTACAATTTCGCCCTTACTTAGTGAAAAATTCACAAATAGACATAGTCTAATTTGAGAATTATAATTGATTAATCAAAACCAATTACATGAGTCTTACAAGAAATATTATCTCAACTAGTGTGGGGACCATGGGTCTATATAACTGAGCTTCCAATAAGTAGATCAAGAATTTATCACTAAAATTTACTAACTTATTAATTCTTTGTTGAATCCACGCATAGAACTTAGAATTGCACTCTCAGTATATAGAATGCTCTATATGTTTCACCATATAGACACATCATTAGTTATCCATTGTTATAATCCTAATTTGATCAATGATCCTCTATATGAATGATCTACACTGTAGAGGGATTAGATTACCGTTACACCCTATAATGTATTTAATCCTTAAAATACTTAACCCCGTATAAATGATATTTCAGCTTATGTGAAATGAGATCTCCACCATTTATTTTTGTTTGGTCAAGCTCGAAGGAGATCATCCTTTACTTACTATTCGCCAGATAGAAGCTATAAATTCCATGTTTATGTTAGCGCTCCCACTGAATTGCACTACCGTGTTCCCAAAATGTACGTATCACCCTGACTTAAAAGTAGGCTTAACTAACAACTCAAAGAACACGAATAGCCTCTCGAGATTGAGCCTAATCATAACAGGATTGAGATCATTTGATCTAGGATCAACTAGGCGATATTGACTTGAATAGATATTACGGTAAGTTTAATAAATCTAAGTCAAAGCTCAATATCGGTCCCTTCCGATGCATACTCCATGCATCCAACCTGAGCTTTACTTTAACCAATGCTCTGGAAAGAACATAGCACTTCTCCAAATGCAAGTAAACTCTATTGTAGATTATCATATCAGTAAAACCCTATGTCTGATAAATCTAGGAAACTTTATTCACATAGTCATGTTTACTTTCCAATGTGTTGACAGCACAATAAACAGGATCAAGTATGTGAAAAGGGTTTCAGATGAATTTATACATTATGTACATATAATCATGAAATAAATCATGTGAACCATGCAACATTAAATGTTATTTCTGATCTATATTAATAAGTAAATCTGATTATATTGAAATGAGTTTTATTTAGGGCATAAAACCCAACAATCATGGCCGGCCACTATGCAAGCATTTTACCATTTATATTTTCATTATTTTAATGTCATACAATTCTAACCTAAACCTAGATGGCTTTCTATAAATAGATAGTGATGGCTTAGGAAATAATGACATGCATCTTATTCCTTTTTCAGAGAAAAACCTGAGCCATAGCCGCCACCCTCTTCTTCTCTTTTCTTCTCTTCAATTTCGAAATACCCTAGTGATAGATTAGTGCCCACACACATGAAGTGGTATGTCAATCATAGTGTGGAAGATTGTGTAGAATCCAATCAACAAGAAGGAGAATCAAGAGATCCAGGTTCAGATCTTGATTATGTCCTGCTACAGAAAGGAATCAAGGGCTAGAAATCTGAACGGAAGGAGTCATTATATTCCGCTGCACCCAATGTAATATTTCCTAAACTTTATATGTGTTTATTTCATTGTTTTAGAATTCATATTAGGATGTTAATGAAACATACATGGTAGTAAATCTAGATCCTGGTAAAATATTTCCAACAGTTCAGACAAGCCTCTGTCAAAGAAACCTCGAACACGCTTTGTCCATAAGCGTGTCAAGACCGAGTGAACGACCTCATTTCCTCGCGCAGGGTAGAAACCCTAGCCCTCATTTTTTCAAAATTTAAAAAAGAAAATCATAACTTTCTCAATTTTAATTGAAATTAAGTTCTATAAAAACGTAATTTGCTAAATTTTCCAACAATTATCTAAATCAAATAATTCCATATCGAAAAATCCTATCAGTTTTATAGAAAATTTCGTAATTCACAATCAATTATAAAATAATCACATAAACCAACATGAATACATCTAAATCATCCAAACATAATTTTTAATCTATATTTCATGAAAATAAATTATTAACCTAGCTCTTAGGCCAGTTGTTGGAACTTATTTTACTATGATCTAGACTTACTAACATGTATATTTGACAATAAACTGTTATCTAACATCCTAAATATGAATTCCCTAAATCAATGAATTAAACACACATAAATTTATAGAAAATCTTACATTGATGGCAGCAAAATTAAATGACTCCTTCTATTCAGATCTATAGTGCTTGATTCCTGTCTGTAGCAGAGTATTATCAAGATCTGAACCTAGATCATATCCTTCTTTGATTGTGTTCAACACAATCTTTCTCAAAGGTCTGGGTATTGACTTGAATTATGTGGGAAAATCCTCAACCACCACAGGGCATGAAAATAACAGAGGAAGAAAAAGAAGGATTCGAATATTATGGTGGCTTTCTTTATTTTCTATTTTGTCTGATAAAGGAGTCTAATCATCCTCTGAAAATAAAGTCATTTTATTCCATTAAGAGTAGCTTCTAGGGTTAGGTTTAGAATTAAAATAGAATTAAAAAGATAAAATATTGGCTTTAATTGAACCCTAGGACCGAACCCCTAGTGGGCCCTACAGGGTTTCCATTTCGCCATTTTATTTTAAACTTATCTTTTCTTTTCACAAATACCATCTTTTAATTCTAACTCAATAAATGTCAAATCTATCTATTTAATAATTATATTTAATTATCAAACAAAATTACTATTTGACTTATTTATTAATTAAACCTTACAATGTCTCTTAATTAATAAACAAACCCTAAATCCTCTCTTCTTCTCAAATAAGCACTTGCTTAGTGAAAATTCATAAACAACACATAGTCTTATTCATAATTCTAATTGATTAATTAAAATCAATTAGTTGAGTCTACAATAATATAATATCCTAGACAATGTGGGGACCATGGGCCTATGTAACAAAGCTCCTAATAAGTAGATCTGAAATTTACCAAGTAAATTTCCTAACTTATTAATTCCTCCTGACTTCACCATAGATTTGGAATTGCACACATAGAACGCTTTATATATACCAAATATAGACACGCTATGAATTATCCATTGTACTACCATTCTATCACTCACCCTGTTAAGTCAAGCTCGAAAGAAATTATCATTTCATTTCTAATAGTTATAGAAGTTGTACATTCCATATCTATGATTAGCGCTCCCACTTAATTACACTACCATGTTCCCAAGATGTAAGTATTGAGCCGATCTATTTGGTTAGCTTTAACAAAGAAGTCAAAGAACACAAATTATATTTAAACTAGAATTTAACCTTCTCAGGATTAAGATCTATATATCTAAGATCAAATAAGTGATATTTACTTAGAAATATATAACGTAAGTTTATGATATCTTTTTTACTGTCAATATCGGTCCAGTCTAATGTGTACCCAATACATCCGATACTAGTATACTTTGTTAATGTTCTAGAAAGGACATCCCATATAACACTGTGTAAGTAAACTTTATCGCTAATTATAACATTAGTGTAAATCTAGTACAGTGATAAATTATGAGACCAAAGATTTGGAAGCACATAATCATGATTATTTTCCACTGTGTAGACAACACTACAATCATGAATAAATATGTTCATGATTTAATAGAATTTATATATTAAACATATAATTATGAAAGTAATCATGTGAACCATGCAACATAAAATGATTTCTGATCTTTTATTAATTAATAAATATGATTATATTGAAATAGATTTTATTTATTGACATATAATGCCAACAATATACATATAGATATCATATTTTACAGTCTCCTAAAGTGAAAGTGAATTAATTAAAATTATTAATTATGATAAAATAATTTTTAAAAAATATATAAGACATATTTTAGATGTATATATATATGTATATATATGGGTACATTTTTAATAGGTATTACCTATGAATAGGTAGAAATTTTAAATTTATATGTTTAATTTAGTTGTCTAATTAAAAGAAATCATTCATTTTTTATATTATATGGTTGATGTTGTTCTATGGGGCCAAGAGAGATAAAAAAAAATGAGTTTGAATTAGAGAAAGAGGGATAAAAATAATGCTAAAACATATTTTTGATATAATATAAAAAGATAGAGATTTTTTTTAATGATAGTAAAATTAAGCAGAGAAACTCTAATTTTTCTTTTATTATCTCTCATTGGATTAAAATCTTATTTTTAAAATTAACATTTAATTATAGCTATTTTTTTTAAAGGTTCTTAATACACATTAAAAAATAATTCATATATACATATATGTAGAGTTGGACATCCAATTCATTCCAACATTTTTTTCTACGTATCCGATCTAATCCAATTAGTAATTGAATTTGAAAAATTATTATCTGATCCAATCCAATTAGACCTTAAAACCCAATCCAATCAGATTTAATTACTAACTGGATTAGATCAGTTTTTTATTTTGATATCCAATTGCACACCTAAATTTTAATATTAACTTAAAAATATAATGAAAAATACGCAAAAACTAAATATTACATTTGTTTAGGTTTAATACTCTATAAAAATATCATCGTTACAAGTGTAATGTAACTAAAAGTTCGAAATATCTAAAATAATAATAATAATACCAAGTAATAAAATAGAACTAAATGTTACGAAAATAAATACATAAAACAACCAAGCGCTGCAAATCAACCAAAAAAGCCACTAAAATATAAATAATATATCTTTTTTATTATTATTATTATATAAATCACTATAAATAATTTTTTAATGTACATAAATATAATTAAATTTTGAGATTGACATTTAATAATCGATCTAGTTTAATTAGAATCTAACTTTATCATCTAATCCCATTCAATGTAATTAGATATCTAATTTTTTGTAATTCAATTGAATTGGATCGATTCAATTCAATTAGATTAGATTGGATGTTTGCACATCTCCGAGAAAAGAAGTTCATGACCCGTATGTAATATCCAGATTAAAATAGTATTTAATTTTTTTTTTTTTTGGATATTAATTGAGCGAGGATAATTATCTTGTTTCTTTGTGTTGTTAGTGAGTTGATATTATTGCTTAGAGTAGTTGTACCAATTTTCTAGAGAGAGTTAAAGTTGTATTAACTACGAAAGTAAAATATTATGGTATTTTTACAGAGTAAGTAATCGTTTAATTAAAGCCCAATATGAAGGTCCATTAGGGTTTTATAATATATTTAGTGAGTTTAATTAATTAATGTTAAAAATTCGTAGGTTTGGATAAATTCGCAGGATTAAAAACTGTTTTACTAAAATGATCATATCTGGAGTTCTAGAGCTCGGATTGAGGTGATTTCAGTGGCGTTGGAAAGATAATTTAAAGATCTATAAATTTTGTAGAAATAACTATATCAGAATTCGTAATTTTTCTAGGTCAAAACTAAGCCCTAAAGTTACGAGATTGAGAGCTAACAATTTAAATTTAAAAGTTAGATATTTGTTTATTTAATAATTTATCATATTATTATTGTTATTATGTTAATATTATTATTATTCATAAAACTAAAGCTAATAAGATTCAGAATAGTATAGGTTTCATTAACCCTAAAATTATATCGTTCTATTCTTCCCACCTATTTGAGCAAGACTAACCCTAAAAATTTTCAAGTCATCTTTCCATTACATCCTTAGCCAAATCTATACCACTCTTCACTCTCATCTTTGATCACCATCATCTTATGTCTATCGATCCAAGTAGCTTGATGTATTTGAGGTAAGAAACTCTACATTAACTTATTTATTGATCACAATAGGAGAATTTTCGTAGGTCTCCTTTTCTTATTTTTCAGAATGAAACATGTCTCAGTAAAACTGTCATATCTCTTTAAATACTCATCTGATTCTCGCAATCTTGGTGTCTATAGAAAGCTTATTAAATTTCCTATAATTCTTATGAAGAAAGATTTTACAGAATCGAAATTTATCTATGTCAAAAATTAGTATTTTTACGCTGTTTGTTGTAAATCGTTTTTCATATTTTCTATATAAGTTGTTTCAGTAAAATCCGAATATCTCTCTGAATAATGATCCGATTCTAGCGATCTTGGTACTGTTGAAGAGATAATTCAATTTTCCAAATGTTTTATGAAGAAACCATTCACTAATTATTGATTATTCTAAGTCAAAATTATTGTTTTATTGCTGTAGTTCGAAATCCATTTGTTTCAGGATTTCTAGAAAACTGTTTCGGTATAATATCTATATCTCTTACGTTATAACTCCGATTTTAAAGATTTTAGTGTCATTAGAAAGGGAATTTGATTTTCTAAAACTTTTATGAAGAGAGTATTCTCTGATTTGGAATATTTCAGTATCAAAACTTTGTATTTTCGATGTCTCCTGTGATTCGTTACTCCATATTCCTTCTCAGAAATAGTTTCAGTAAAACTATCATAACTCCCTCAGTTTTAATCCATTTTTAATGATCTATATATCGTTGGAAAGATAATTAAATTTCCTATAATTTTTATGAAGGAAACTTTTACTGAATTCGTGTAGTTATTGGTCAAAAATAGTATTCTTTCTGCTGTACTGTAAGAGTGTGAATTTTAATGTTAGGGCCTTGACCCATGTGTTATTATAGGTAGTAGTGACGAGATAACAAGTTTAAGCAGCGGGATTTGAGGTAAGGAAATTAGATAGTTTTGTATGTGTTTATCTGCATAAATTTAATCTTTATGTATTGAAATATGATTTATGATTTGTTATTATGAATATGTATATGGTACTGAGAATGTGTGGTATGGACACAATATGAGGTTGTGAATTGATACATAAATTATGGTTGTATGACTTGTATATGTTGTATGTTGTATTTGTATGTTTTAGGTTGTATGTTGTATGATGTATTTGTATCTTGCATGTTGTATGATGTATTTGTATCTTGCATGTTGTATGATGTATTTGTATCTTGCATGTTGTATGTTGTATGGTGTATGGTTTATGTTGTATGTTATATGTTGTATGCTAACGTCTCAGGTAAAGTGAGGGACCATGGTGGGGTATGATACGGGATAAGGCCGTTGAATGTAGAGATACCCTACCCTACATTTCTTGAGTCGTGTATGAGATTGTTAGGGTGGGTATGATACAGTGATGTTACTGTTGAATATAGAGATACCCTATCCTATAACAATGGTAGGGCTGCATAGGCCCATGTTATTATATGGGCAGATTAGGCCCAGGATATTGTAGGGTCGAGCTAGGCCGGGTTATGTAAGTAATGGCTATGATATGCCAATGTTGTGATAATGTTATTATTATCTATAGTATTGATATGATTATGTTATGAGTATGATATTGGAGTTATGATCTCTGTATATGTGTACGGTGTGAACAAATAGTATAGACTTGTATGATAAAGGTTTCTATATGTACAGTTATTTGGTTATAGTTATAAAAGAGCATGTATGATATTGCTAAAACTTAATAAATACATTAATGGTATGTGTGATATTATATGGTATTGTTTGATAAGCATTTCCTTGCGAGCTTTTAGCTCACCCCCTTACTTTCCCCCTACGGGTATTAGACGGGGAAGTATGTATAGTGAGCGAGGTCGGTTACGTACGTACCGTGAGCGGCTACGGGCGGACAAACGATCTAGAACGCCAGTGGTGCCTTAGTTTTATTTTAAGCAGTTGATAAATCTAACACAGTGGAAATGCATTATTTAAAATTATTTACTTACTGTATCTTGTTTTACAAATGAAGGATCCTTCTCTGTTGCATTTTGATTTTTTTTAAAATCCACTGTTGTATTTAAATTATTTTTTTTTTTTATCTTTTCAAATTATGCATGAAAATAGTATTTTTGTAAAATAAGGCAAAATATCGGGGCGTTACAGTATGTAATATCCAGATTAAAATAGTATTTAATTTTTTTTTTTTTTGGATATTAATTGAGCGAGGATAATTATCTTGTTTCTTTGTGTTGTTAGTGAGTTGATATTATTGCTTAGAGTAGTTGTACCAATTTTCTAGAGAGAGTTAAAGTTGTATTAACTACGAAAGTAAAATATTATGGTATTTTTACAGAGTAAGTAATCGTTTAATTAAAGCCCAATATGAAGGTCCATTAGGGTTTTATAATATATTTAGTGAGTTTAATTAATTAATGTTAAAAATTCGTAGGTTTGGATAAATTCGCAGGATTAAAAACTGTTTTACTAAAATGATCATATCTGGAGTTCTAGAGCTCGGATTGAGGTGATTTCAGTGGCGTTGGAAAGATAATTTAAAGATCTATAAATTTTGTAGAAATAACTATATCAGAATTCGTAATTTTTCTAGGTCAAAACTAAGCCCTAAAGTTACGAGATTGAGAGCTAACAATTTAAATTTAAAAGTTAGATATTTGTTTATTTAATAATTTATCATATTATTATTGTTATTATGTTAATATTATTATTATTCATAAAACTAAAGCTAATAAGATTCAGAATAGTATAGGTTTCATTAACCCTAAAATTATATCGTTCTATTCTTCCCACCTATTTGAGCAAGACTAACCCTAAAAATTTTCAAGTCATCTTTCCATTACATCCTTAGCCAAATCTATACCACTCTTCACTCTCATCTTTGATCACCATCATCTTATGTCTATCGATCCAAGTAGCTTGATGTATTTGAGGTAAGAAACTCTACATTAACTTATTTATTGATCACAATAGGAGAATTTTCGTAGGTCTCCTTTTCTTATTTTTCAGAATGAAACATGTCTCAGTAAAACTGTCATATCTCTTTAAATACTCATCTGATTCTCGCAATCTTGGTGTCTATAGAAAGCTTATTAAATTTCCTATAATTCTTATGAAGAAAGATTTTACAGAATCGAAATTTATCTATGTCAAAAATTAGTATTTTTACGCTGTTTGTTGTAAATCGTTTTTCATATTTTCTATATAAGTTGTTTCAGTAAAATCCGAATATCTCTCTGAATAATGATCCGATTCTAGCGATCTTGGTACTGTTGAAGAGATAATTCAATTTTCCAAATGTTTTATGAAGAAACCATTCACTAATTATTGATTATTCTAAGTCAAAATTATTGTTTTATTGCTGTAGTTCGAAATCCATTTGTTTCAGGATTTCTAGAAAACTGTTTCGGTATAATATCTATATCTCTTACGTTATAACTCCGATTTTAAAGATTTTAGTGTCATTAGAAAGGGAATTTGATTTTCTAAAACTTTTATGAAGAGAGTATTCTCTGATTTGGAATATTTCAGTATCAAAACTTTGTATTTTCGATGTCTCCTGTGATTCGTTACTCCATATTCCTTCTCAGAAATAGTTTCAGTAAAACTATCATAACTCCCTCAGTTTTAATCCATTTTTAATGATCTATATATCGTTGGAAAGATAATTAAATTTCCTATAATTTTTATGAAGGAAACTTTTACTGAATTCGTGTAGTTATTGGTCAAAAATAGTATTCTTTCTGCTGTACTGTAAGAGTGTGAATTTTAATGTTAGGGCCTTGACCCATGTGTTATTATAGGTAGTAGTGACGAGATAACAAGTTTAAGCAGCGGGATTTGAGGTAAGGAAATTAGATAGTTTTGTATGTGTTTATCTGCATAAATTTAATCTTTATGTATTGAAATATGATTTATGATTTGTTATTATGAATATGTATATGGTACTGAGAATGTGTGGTATGGACACAATATGAGGTTGTGAATTGATACATAAATTATGGTTGTATGACTTGTATATGTTGTATGTTGTATTTGTATGTTTTAGGTTGTATGTTGTATGATGTATTTGTATCTTGCATGTTGTATGATGTATTTGTATCTTGCATGTTGTATGATGTATTTGTATCTTGCATGTTGTATGTTGTATGGTGTATGGTTTATGTTGTATGTTATATGTTGTATGCTAACGTCTCAGGTAAAGTGAGGGACCATGGTGGGGTATGATACGGGATAAGGCCGTTGAATGTAGAGATACCCTACCCTACATTTTACTGAGTCGTGTATGAGATTGTTATGGTGGGTATGATACAGTGATGTTACTGTTGAATATAGAGATACCCTATCCTATAACAATGGTAGGGCTGCATAGGCCCATGTTATTATATGGGCAGATTAGGCCCAGGATATTGTAGGGTCAGGCTAGGCCCGGGTTATGTAAGTAATGGCTATGATATGCCAATGTTGTGATAATGTTATTATTATCTATAGTATTGATATGATTATGTTATGAGTATGATATTGGAGTTATGATCTCTGTATATGTGTACGGTGTGAACAAATAGTATAGACTTGTATGATAAAGGTTTCTATATGTACAGTTATTTGGTTATAGTTATAAAAGAGCATGTATGATATTGCTAAAACTTAATAAATACATTAATGGTATGTGTGATATTATATGGTATTGTTTGATAAGCATTTCCTTACTGAGCTTTTAGCTCACCCCCCTTACTTTCCCCCTACAGGTATTAGACAGGAAGTATGTATAGTGAGCAGGGTCAGTTCTAGTACGTATACTGTGAGCGGCTACGGGCGGACAAACGATCTAGAACGCCAGTGGTGCCTTAGTTTTATTTTAAGCAGTTGATAAATCTAACACAGTGGAAATGCATTATTTAAAATTATTTACTTACTGTATCTTGTTTTACAAATGAAGGATCCTTCTCTGTTGCATTTTGATTTTTTTTAAAATCCACTGTTGTATTTAAATTATTTTTTTTTTTATCTTTTCAAATTATGCATGAAAATAGTATTTTTGTAAAATAAGGCAAAATATCGGGGCGTTACAGTTGGTATCAGAGCCTTGACCCAGCCGGAAGTGTGGTCGACGAGGACGTCGGACCCCGTAAGGGGGGGTGATTGTGACAGTCAGTAGTCCCGTGATCCGTAAGGGGAAACACCGGGTAAGCTGTACAATCCCACACCGCCTAGGGAAGGTCAAGCGGGATGATTCTGAGACTGTGTAGGTATGGGACTACACAGTTGAAGAGGGCTTAAATGGATTGATTGGTACTACCTATGTCAACAAGGTGCATCTTGTTTTTCGGTAGCCCATCACGAAAAAACTCCACAGTTAAGCGTGCTTGACCTGGGAGCAATTTCAAGATGGGTGACCTCCTGGGAAGTTTTCCCAGGAAGCGTGCGAGTGAGGACAAAGCACGCTGGAAACACTCGTGTTGGTCTGTAGGGTCAGTCATCGATCCAGGAAGCAGCCAGAGTGGCGTACTCGTGTATAAGAGCCATTCATTCCGTGGGTGTAAGGGCCCAATGGAGGCTTGAAGCGGGGACGTTACACCGTAGGCCTTTTACCTCCACGCAGCATTGTTTCGTCAGGCTTTCGTCTATTGCAGAAAATTCCCCATTGCTGCCTCCCGTAAGAGTCTGGGCCATTTCACACCAAAAATATTCTCTTAAACGTTTTTGTATTCTTTTTGTATTTTTTCTTTAAAAACGAGTAAATAATACAATTAAGAAATTTCGAAAGCGTATTTGATAGAACTTTTAGAGCATATGATGATTCTTTCGCCATCTGAGACATTAATTTACCTTTATTTATCTTTTGGAAAGGCTAAGTTGTAATTTGTTTGGTAAGTGTATAACCCCGTATATACACATATTTATTCGTGACAAACAAAAATATATACATATTTATCAATAGCTCATTGTTTAATATAAGAGGATAAAAATAATAATTAATAGACATATCTATTAAATAAGTAGCTAATATTTATATGTAGAAAGCTACAATAACGCAAAGTTGTCTTGTTTGAGGCCGGCCAAATTTGGTGACATAAATATTTTATATAAATCATATTGAACACAAAAGATGGTGTACAACTATATGTGTCAATATAGCCTGGTTTCCTTATAATTACATCGTGCTGCCCAATCATGAAAACAATATTAGCATTCAACATCATGACTACATTAATATATAGTTTATCTTTATATTCATATTAAAAAATGAAATCTATATATATATACTTATTATTAATATGCGGCACTTACCGTCTCTTTCGACGTGCTCTCCAGGCTATATATCCACTGATGACATTTCAATTAAGAAAGCATTATTCAATCCAATTCAATTGAGTCGAACTTATACAATCTAATCTAATTACAAAAAATTACTAATTACAATTAGATTAGATTAGATATTATAGTTGAATTCTAATTGAATTGGATTAGTTATTGGATGTCAATCTTAAAATCCAATCAAAAATCGATCTAATCCAATTATATTTATATATGTTAAAAAATTATTTATATAATAAAAAGTATTTAAAAATATAATATATATATATTAATTATATTTTTATTAGATTTTATTTGCGTGTTGAATTTGTAATACTTGATTGTTTTGTGTATTTATTTTCATGATGTTTTGTTTTATTTTATTACTAAAAATATTGTTGTTTTAATTATTTAAAAATTTTGACTACATTACACTTGTAATGATAGTATGATAGTCCTTAGATTTTTTATTTGTTGCTAGAGATTGTAATAATGTGGCTAATAGTTTAGCTAAGTGGAGCCGTTTGGCTCAAAAGTCTGCTATTTGGACTGATTGTTTACCTATTTGTGCTGCTGCTAAGTTACTAGCAGATAAGCATAGTGTTGCTTAATAAAGTTTTTCTCTTTCAAAAAAAAAAAAAAGCAATACTTAGTTTTACATATTTTTAAATTAATATTGAAATTTAAATGTGTAATTACATATCTAATTAAAAAACCGATCCAATCCAATTAGTAATTGAATTAGATTGGATTGAACTTAAATAAAAGGCAATACTTAGTTTCTACATATTTTTAAATTAATATTGAAATTTAAATGTGCAATTGGATATCCAATTAAAAAAACCGATCCAATCCAATTAGTAATTGAATTAGATTGGATTGGATTTTAATGTCTAATTGGATTGGATCGGATGATAATTTTCCGAATCCAATTACTGATTGGATTGGATCGGATGAAAAAAAATGACTATTTACATAAATATACTGTAGTTTACATATATATGGCAAAAAAACTTAACGCCACTAAGGGTGCGTTTGGAAAGTCACGATGTAATTAAATTTGTGTGTAATTGAAGGTAATTACACAATTTGGCATGTTTGTCTGACCATGTAATTACACTGTAACTGTGTAATTGGAAGTAATTGAGTAGTTCCAATTACACTCTCCAATTCTCATGGCCCCCCATGAGAATTGAATGTAATTACACTGTGTAATTACTAAAAACTTTCCATATTAAACATTAGCTACTAAAAAATATTATTTTCTCATGTAATTACTAACTATTTTACCAAACAAGATATTAGAAATTCATATATAATTACCACCTCATATCCAAACAGACCTTGCATTTTAAAATATAGTGTAATTACTAAACTGTGTAATTACCACCCTAGTAATTACCCTACCTAGTAATTACACAGTTACTTCCAAACACACCCTAAATATGTCATTCAAAACAAAAAAGTTAACAAATATATGAAATGACATGTCTAATACCATAAAAAACATTAAAAAACAAATCAGATTTTTTTTCCTTTAAATTTAAAAACTAACTAAAAAAAGAAAAGCTAAAAACACTACACTTTTTTTTCTCTCACTACAATTTCGCAATAGCTTCTCTCTCTCTCTCTCTCTCTCTCTCTCTCTCTCTCTCTCTCTCTCTCTCTCTCTCTCTCTCTCTCTCTCTCTCTCTCTCTCTCTCTCTCTCTCTCTCTCTCTCTCTCTCTCCGATCGCACCTACAATGCAAGCATCAATTAATATCTTCTCCACACCGATCAATCAATCTGCACAAATCAAATCTCATAACAACAATCAAACTCATCTCCAATGTTCATCATCAGCAGCAACAATTGAAAGAGAAATTCACATCATCATATCTACACATATTACAAGGTTAGATATAATGCAAATAAATGATCATCTCTCTCTCTCTCTCTCTCTCTCTCTCTCTCTCTCTCTCTCTCTCTCTCTCTCTCTCTCTCTCTCTCTCTCTCTCTCTCTCTCTCTCTCTCTCTCTCTCTCTCTCTCTCTCTCTCTCTCTCTCTCTCCCGATCGCACCTACAATGCAAGCATCAATTAATATCTTCTCCACACCGATCAATCAATCTGCACAAATCAAATCTCATAACAACAATCAAACTCATCTCCAATGTTCATCATCAGCAGCAACAATTGAAAGAGAAATTCACATCATCATATCTACACATATTACAAGGTTAGATATAATGCAAATAAATGATCATCTCTCTCTCTCTCTCTCTCTCTCTCTCTCTCTCTCTCTCTCTCTCTCTCTCTCTCTCTCTCTCTCTCTCTCTCTCTCTCTCTCTCTCTCTCTCTCTCTCTCTCTCTCTCTCTCTCTCCGATCGCACCTACAATGCAAGCATCGATTAATATCTTCTCCACAGCGATCAATCAATTCTCCAGCAATCAATCTGCACAAATCAAATCTCATAACAACAATCAAATTCATCTCCAATGTTCATCATCAGCAGCAACAATTGAAAGAGAAATTCACATCATCATATCTACACATATTACAAGGTTAGATATAATGCAAATAAATGATCATCTTTTCATGATATATTCAATGATTATATATACATGCATTATGCAAAAATTTAAAACACCTCATTCTGGTATTTATCATAACATGTTTCATTATCATCATCCTATAAAAAAACAAAATGTATATATAAATTATTGTAAAATTATACTTTTTAATATACATATAAGTACTATATAATATCACATAAAAAAACCATAAATTTACAAATAAACTTGCATTGAATAGTGAAATAAATCAAATACAAAACTAGTTAAATAAACTAAACTATTGGACAATATACTCTAACGCCCTAATGCTAAGGCACGCTACAGTGATTTTACAATTACAGTGCTATCTTTGCTAATCAAAGAATTTTCTTAAAAATCGTGTCAAATTAAAACTTTTAGTATTAACTATGAAACTTTATAAGCTTTACATCATTATTTATAAAAGTTGGGATCCTGTTTCTAAACTTTTTACAAAATATTCCAAAATACAATATTCAGGTCGCATAGTGATTACAAAATGGCAATCCCAGATGTCCCGAAATCAACACTCCAGGTCGCGCCGCCATGACATGTACAACTTCATCCTAGCTCAAGCTCACTCCTATTCAGCCTTCGCCTTTCCTTTACCTACACATAAAAGTAGAACTGTGAGTCAACAGACTCAGTAAGAAAAGCATATAACATATCGCATACTACCGACTTGTATCTAGGCGCCCATACACTTATTTACAAGGCTTAACAGATGAGTAAGAATGTTCTAACTAAGATACGACCATGTATCACTGTACCACATGCACTTAGTACCACCATCGTACTAGTGTAAGTAGGGTATGAATCGTACCCCGAGTACTTTTAAGTGTTGTACCACAAACACCGTGTACCTTCCCGTACTAAAACTGGTAACACCATGATGTACTCTTCAGACATCGTACACTGTACCAATGCACTTTGTACCGCTACCGTACAAGTGTTGGTAGTGTATGAATCACAACAAGCATGCATATACATTTAACACATACATACATTCGCATATATATATCACATATTATATGTTGTTCTTACCTCTTTTTCGAATTCAAGTGAGTTGGTCGACCTGAACAAAAAGTCTCGTGCTGGATGGATGCCTTAATCACATATTTAAATCGGGTAAATCACTCATCAAAACCCTAATCCGGGAAACCCGGACCTACAACTTAAGGTTCTGTTATTAATAAAAGGGACTACAATAACCTAGGAGGCAGGGAAACACCCAACTAAGGCACAGAAGTGGACATGAATCGAGAAAACGAGTTGTTCGGGGAATCTGCCAAAACCGATTTTACAGGTCCTGGCAAACTGGTTAATCGTTTTGCTCCAAGTTTTCTCAAACAACTCAAAACTTGTCCAAATGCCACCAAACTTTCCAGAACACCTAAAATAAGCATACACAACATATTCTAATCAATAGAACTCAAAAAAAAAAACTTAGAATCAAAATATGCCATTCAAACTCAAACTTGGTCATCCACCACAACAATCAATAAAAACAGCAACAAGAACTTAAATTCAACTCATTTTAAGCTTAGATTTTGACTCACACAAACTTCAAACCCTAACAGCCCCTAACTTCCAAAATTACATAACCAACCAAACTTCAAACTCAAGAACTAAAAGATTATGGTACTAAGGCTTACCTCCACTTGGAAATTGCTTTGATTACTTGCTGAATTCCAGAAAAACAAGACAAAATTGCTTGTTATCCTTCTAGTTTTGTGGTGGCCGAACAAGGAGAGATAGAGAGAGAATGAAGGATGAGTTCTCTAATTTTGACTTTTCTTTATTTTTCTCTAAATGAATAAAGATTAATAACTCAATCTTTTGCTGAAAATAGAAATGGCCAGGTGTCCACACCCTAGGCTGCACCTAAACCCTCACTTGACAAATTACTAAAGTACCCCTTAAGCTTAAACTTAGGCATTTTAAAGTCTAGGGGTAAAATGGTCAAAATTCATAACTCCACTCAAATCCAGTATTCTATTTTTCTCCAACATATATTCCACTAAGAAAAAGGGTCTAGACATTCCCATGTGATTAAAATAGTCATCCATCGCATTGTCCGTTGTCGCTGAGCAAAAATTGTAAAAATAACATAATTCATATATAATACAAACAATACTCCTAGAGTTTAATAAAATCTCCGAAATTGAGAAATTATAACTCTAACGCCCACTTTTGATAATGGGACCCACAATTAAATAAATTCATAAATAATTATAAAAATACCAATAATTAGTGCTAATTGCCTATACTAATCCATATTATAAATGCGGTCATTACATATACTTTATACAACTACTGAACATAATTAAAAAAACAAAATATGAAAATAAAAAAAAAACAGTTACCATAACTAAATAATAACACTACAACAAAAAAAACTGTTTTTTTTTATATAAAGATGCATACGAAACTAGTTTTTTAATTAAAAAAAAACAAACTAATGATATGTTGTAATTTATTTAGGAATGGAAACAATCATGTGCGTTATTCAATATGGAGGATATTGGACATATGGAAATAACTACCAAGACTACACAATGACTGGACTGCTAATACCAACAAATTGTTCTCTGAAAGAATTGGTTGAATTGGTAAAGAATGAGATCAACTGCAACACACCAATTAAAATGCAATACCAGCTAACCCAGGTTCATCACCAATGAAGATAATAAGTGACAACTCACTATTATTTTACATTGAACTAAGAAAGAAGCAGCCTGGAGTGAGCGACTCTTCACTTTGCATCACAACATTTGAACAACATGCAATGCAACTAAATACACAACAATTCGTTGACACTAGAGCAGTAACACAAAACACAAATGTTTAACAACTTGTTTTACAAATTACAAACCAGCCATCGTATCAAGACATAGAATATGAAGATGAAGCATCAGAAACAAATAACCAGTTCCTATCAATGTCAAATATATTTAAAGTAGCTGACAATATTGCTGATTTTATAATTGAGAAAATAGAAGAACACGAGAAGAAAAGGAATGAAGAAGAGAAGAGATAATAACAGATCATAGGGTTTTCAAAATTGAAGAAGGGAAAATTACAAAGATAAAAAGATGCTGAAATGTGCACTATGCTTCTATATTGAACAACTTTCAATTCAAAACAAAGAGATCAGAACCAAGGGAGTACCTGGTTACATGTATTGATGATAACTGTAACTGGTTACCGAGAGCATCGAAATTCAAGAATACAACAACATTCAAAGTAAGGAAGTATGTCCAGGGTCACAAATGCTCATTGGATGTAATCATGGGAGACCACAAACAAGCAAATAGCAATATCATTGGAGAAATAGTAAAAAAAATTCCTAGATATCAAAAGAATACATAGACCAAAAGACATTGTAATGGACACACTATATGATTATGGGGTGTCAATGGGATACCAAAAGGCTTGGAGAGCAAGAGAAAAAGCATTAGAATTGGCAAGAGGGAGACAAGATGTATTCTTATCAACAGCTACCAATGTACCTACACATGCTGAAAGTATCAAATCCAAGAACAATCACACACTTGGAAACAAATACAAAAAATCGTTTCAAAATACTTATTTATAGCATTCGCAAATTCAATAAGAGACTGGAAACATTGTAGACCAGTCATTGTCACAGATGGAACATTCTTAAAAACATCATTTAGCGGGACTTTATTTTCAGCTTCTACAATGGATGCAAACAACAACATTTTTATATTGGCATTCGGAATAGGGGACTTAAAAAATGATGACTCTTGGGATTGGTTTTTCAACAAGATAAGAGAAACATTTGGTGATAGAGAATGTACAATATCAAAAACTGGTTTTAAGTTTATTTATATATATATCTACATGATATATATTTTTTGAATAGTAACAAGTTACAGTTAATTTCAAATTCAGTAAAAAAATTATCAGTAATCACTTTTAATCCTATTGAAGAAACTAGTTACTGACATAAGACAAATATACATATGTAATGCATAACTAAAACCAATTTTAACATGCAGGATTACAATAATATCAGACAAACATAAAAGTATTAAAAAAGCGGTGAAGAATATTTACCCAGACCACTTTCATAGAGCTTTACATATTCCACTTGCTTAACAACATCAAATCAAACTTTGGTGGACATGGAGATGAGCTCACTATAAACTTTGTGGAAGCTGCCAAAACATACAAAGTCAACTCATTTGAGCATTACCTGGAAAATATAAGACATCATATTTGGACTAGAAGCCACCGCCCAACAAGGAGGTACACTATGATGACTTCAAACATAGTAGAGTCAATTAATTCTACAATCACAGCTGCAAGATCGGTGCCTATTACATTAATGATTGAATATCTAAGAAGTTTAGTTCAAAAATGGGTGTGGAAGAATGGAAATGAAGCTAATGGAATATTCACAGAAGTATCTGTTGAAGCTGAAATAGTACTTAAAGATAATCTTGTTAAGGGAATGAAGTACCAGGTATGTACCCATAAAAAAATAATACTATTTATAATAAGTTGAGAAACCAGTTATTACATATATAAAGAAAATACATACTAATATATAAAAACCAGTTACTAACATATGCTTATAAATTTTTTACTTTTTTTATACTTATTACAATTTCATATATAAACAGGTTGAAGCAATAACTACTATACTATACCAAGTAAAAGTGTCAGAGGGAATTTTACTATAAATTTACTTGATAAGACATGCACATGTAGAAGGTTCCAACATGATCAGATACCATGTGCACATGCAATAGCAGTTTTTGGTAAAAGAGGACTAAAAACTTATGACTATGTGGCTGACTACTACAAAACATCAACTATGAGAATAACATATGATACAAACGTACATTCTCTACCTAATGAAAGTGAATGGAGACCACCTGAGAGCTTGGAGAAGATTGTGATGCCACCAAAAACAAAAAAGACCTCAGGGAGACCTAGAAAAAAAAAATCAGATCTAGAGGAGAACCAAAAATTGTAATGAAATGCTCAAGATGTAGACAACTTGGACACAACCGAAGAACATGCAACAATCTACAGATTTACAAACAAACCAATTGGAAGAAACAGAAGATGGACACAAAGCAACAATAAGTAATAGAACAAGCACTTGAAATAAAGAAAATTAGCTTTCAAAACATATAATTACAAAAGCTACAAACTAGTTACTTTGCTATTATGACATTTGATAAAATTTCTTTGAAAATAGAATTTTTATTTTATTTTATTTGCTTTTTTTAGAGAGGAAAATAGATGTTTTGATATTAAGGCAGTTAAAAAATAATTTTTTTAGATTTCATCAAGATAAATAGTATATAATTATCATATTTACTATAAATATTAATAAAATTAAAGAAATTGGTTATGTATCAATAATAAAAATTACAAAATATAGATACCTTAAAATTTGAAAAATATGTGTCTACTAGTACCCGCAAAACACACCATATCCTACAAACAACATTAAATAAAATAAAAAATCAGTTATAACCAAATTAATAAACAAAAAAAAACACCCACAATACATAACCAGTGAAAAAACTACTTTCACAAATTTATAATAAAGTAATAAGCAGCAGTATAAAACCAGTTTTACCTACAAAAATAGGTTTTTAAAAACTGAAAAATTTAACGCAAAACTACTCTATAAAAACCTGTTTTAGGATATAACATCAATTTCCACTAATAATCGTTACATAGTGTGTTTAACATAACACATCCAAAATAACAAAAGTGAAACAAAAACATTTAAACCGTTAAGTATCATTGTCATGACTAAAACCAGTTATCTAAAAGAAATAAAAAAACAAATTAACAAAAAGACTGCTCTAGAACATCCACATCCTCTTCTCAAACTTCTTTTCATTTGCCTTTAGCATTTTCTTTCTCCTTTAGTTTCTTTGACTTTTCCTTTCTAACTCGAACATTATATTCAGTCTGATACCCACCAATTTGTTTCCTCCAAGCATGAGTAAATAAACTAACAGCCATATCATCTTTGTAAGTTGCAATCTTATTAGCCATATTTCGTGGTATCTCATTCATCTTTCCATTGATGAACAAATCAGCAAACTTAATCATAAAAACTCCACAATCACTGCATTTAATAAAAGTTTTAACAAACAAAAATATCAAAATATCAAACATAAAAAATATATTATAAAACTGGTTATAATACAAAAATTAAAGAAATATTAATAAAACCAGTTTCTATTATAGAGTTAAAAATTTACCTCTTCTTTTGAGTAGGTAGCCCCATAATTAAGGTATAATTAAGAGGCTCCCTAATACCTATAGAATATGGACCAGCTTCTATGCTAAGATCTGGCCTCGATGCATAAAAGTTGACGAATTCTAAGAAATAAGGCAACATTACAGAATATGTCTTAACATGGGGAAGGCCTTGTTCTGATTGCGTAACCCAGATAAAGAGTTGTAAACATTAAGCATCCTGTCCTTGATGCTAAAATGGATAAAATCCAGTGAGATTGATCTTTCACATGAATAATCATAAGAACATGATCTGTGAAAACCCAAGCAGTGTTTGAATACAAATATTCCCCAAGAATATAGCGAGATATACTATCAAAATTAATTGTGCTCAAATCAGAATGATTTTCCAAAAATTTGTTATATTCGTTGAAAATCAACTGATCAAATACACAATCAGTTGTTGTTACCCTTTGGTTCAAAGATTGATCTTGTTTAATTTTCTTTCTCAGATAATAGAAAGCGACATTCATATACTACACAGGAAAAAAAAACAACACAAGAAACTAGTTATTTAAAAAATAAACTAAAACCCGTTATTCTAAAATAAAGCACAGAATAAAATTAGTTTTATACAAAAATTAAAACAACAAACACAAAACATATAATGTATAAGACAACAATTAAAAAAAAACTTACAGAGAAAGGAACTTCCCTCAAGTATGGAGCATGTAAAACCACATTTTCTCATCAATTTGATTAAAACTAAAGTCCATAGGAGGATCAATCTTATTATCAACGGCTGAGTATTTCTTCTTAGTGCTACATATAAAAAATTAAAGAAAAAATTAGAAAGCTAACAAAAACACATATATACAAAACACAAAATAAAAAACTAAAAAACTTAAATTACCTTTTTATATTTATCTTATGCTCTAACCATTGAATGAACTTCAAACACTGCTCACTAGTGTTATTATATCCAATCTCATTTTTAAAAGGATTAAGCCCATCAACTATCAATTTATCTCCAACCAAAATATTCTTCAAACTGTGTTTGCCTAAATCAGATGATCCAAAATCAGTTATAAAAGGAGACAATATAATAGCACTCTCCTTCCGAATACGCTTTGGGTTTTCCAATGTTTGATAAGAATCATCAAACAAAACTATTTCCATATTATTAATTTTTTCACAAAAAGGCTATTCTTTTGAATACAAAATGTCTTTGATTGTATTGTCAACAACTTTCATAACATCAGGAGATAAATAATATTGACCTTAATCAACACTGTCCTTATGAACCTACATAACAAAAAGAAACTAGTTATATTAAAAGGGAAAAAAAGATTCAAAATCACATAAACCAGTTTCAAAACATACAAAAAAATGCTTAAAATATGTACCGCATACTTAACACTGTGAACTGACAATTCTAGACCACCAACATCATCAGACAAATCCTGATAATAAGCCTGTAAAAAATTAAATAATTTGATTAAAAGAGAAGAAAACTAGTTTCATACACAAAACAATAAGAAAAAATAATAATTTGATTAAAAAAGAAAAAAATCAGTTCCATACACAAAACAATAAGAAAAAACACAAGGGTAATTTAATTAAAAATAAAATAATATTAACTTTAAAAAGCCATTTCAACAACAACATATAAAAATAATGCAAGAAAAAATAATTTAAAACAGTGCTAAAATTTAAAACTAGTTTAATCAACAAAAAAATAAACGAATTCTTCAATTTAAAAAAAGAAAAAAGAACAGTTTCATAAAAAAATATAAAGAAAAAAATACAAGAAAAATTAATCCAAAAATAATAACAACTTTTAAAAAAACAAATTTCAATGTGAAAATCAATTATACTAAAGAATAATTACAAATAAAAATTAAAAGAAACTAATAATTTTGTTAATAAAAACAATAATAAATGATTTACCACTCTATCAGAAGCACCAAACAAATCGGTTGTGTCCATCTTTTCATGGTTTTTGGAGTTCATTTTTTCAATCATTACACTCAACTTCGCCGAATCCCCAGAATACTCATCTCTCAAGATTGTCATCTCATTACAAATGCCTACTTGAAAATCTTTAATAGAGGATAAACTTGTGCAAATATTCTCAAACTTCTCCTCAAAATCCTACAAAAGATACAATAAAAATTAAAAAAGAGAATATGAAATAACCTGTTAAAAAACAATTTGTAAACAAAATGTATAAAAACTGGTTTCTTACCTTCTCATCATCCACACTCTTGGGAAGATACACGGCTTGAAACTTAAAATTCTTCAAAAGACGATTACGTCTCTCAGCATCAGTAACACGAAAATCATCTACAATAACCTGTTAAAAAAAATAAGTTTCTAAACTATAAAACAAGCCAAATAAAAAAAAAAACATATAACAAAACCAGTTACAAAGACTATTTTACCTTAGGATTATTACAAACCTTTTCAAGTAAAGTCACAAAATCAGGAACCTCGAAACTTTGCCAATTAAGTATTCGGCGAAACTCAAAACCTTTCTTCAAACAATATTCAAGGGACAAGCTAGGAATAATCTCATAAAACCAAACATGAAAGGCAACAACAAATCCAGGAAGTTTGGACTTCTTGAACTTTTTACCCTTTGCTTCAAGTTCATCAAATATAAAATTACCATCCTTAATTGCAATTATCAAATAGTAGAATGTCCTCTCCCAAAGCATTTTTCTAAATGCAAAACCATTTAGAACTTCTAGATAATCATCACCATTAACAAGCCTGAAAAGAAAATTGTCTACCTTTTTATCATGTGTAAATCCAAACAAGTAGCAAGAGAGTAAATACACAACACCCATCTTAACTACATCAGCATCATCAATGAGAAATTCTTGATAAAAAAAAACATGTCTCACATCCCTTCTTCTGACTTTGTCAGCAATGCCAAAGTTAGGAAACATCCTAGCTTTAAACTTTAACATCTTTTTGTTAAGAGGTTTCAAGTCGTATTGACCACCACAGTTGAAACCAGTTATAGCTGAAAACTCCTCTACTCTAAATCTAACGGCTTTAGAACCTATCTTATACCAACACTCCTCATCATCCTCTCCGTATTAAGTTTCCTTAATAACATAAGATGCACCAGCTCTTTTTGAAAAAACAAGTGTATGCATATCAAACAAAAACTCAAATGGCATCTTTCGAAAGATTTCTTCCTACTCACATGAAAATCTTAATTTTATTTCGAAGAGGACACTTGTATCGTTAAAATCTTGAGCAACACCTCCGAATCTATTTTTGGGTTTAATCTTAAAATAAAATACCTGAGATATAAATTCAAAAAAAAACAAACCGAAAAACAATTTAAAATATCAAATAACAAAAATAAAGAAATAAATACAAAAACAAAAAAAAATCACAAAAATGAAAACAACTTTGATCTACATAAAACCAGTTTAACAATGAAATATATAACATACAAATAAATAAAAAAAAGGATAAAAATCGGTTTCACAACAATAAAACTAAATTATAACAAAATATACAATTGACAAAATGAAACTAGTTTCATGTTATAATTACCGTAGGGGCAGCATGAATAGATGAACCACTCGGTTCCGTCTGACACTTTCTTCTTGTCACAGACTTCAACAGGGTTTTTTTTTTATACTTATAAAATCAACAATATGCTCAGAACCATCATCTATGGAATCAGACAACTTTTTCTAAAAAATAACATAAAATAATGTAAATAAAAATGAAACATATTCAAATTAAAAAAGGTAAAAAAAATTAATAGAATAATACCATATAAACATACCATATTTTTCTCTATTTTACCCTTTTTGATATACCACCAATATTACGAGAAGATTTTCTTTTACTGCCAATGACTGAACCAGTTTCAGCAACTGTTTTCTGAACTACAAAGTCATCATCATCTTCTTCTTTGCACAAAGATTCTTTCTATACAAATAGTAAATAATAATCAAACATTAAAGCATATTAAAGATACATAATCATGAGAAACAATTAAATAAAATTGAACATAAAATAAAGCAGATTCAATAAAAATGTAGTACATACTTTCTTTTGACCTCTAGCTTTCTTTCGTGTATTAATTTCCTTTGCATTATCAACTTTCTTGCGAAGCTTTAGCTTATTACAATCGAATACTCGTTCTATCTGTTAAATAAAATAAATAGAAAATTAAAAAAAAATAGCAAGGATAATAACAAGCACAATAAATACAATTTAATAACTAAAATCGGTTTATAAGCTCTTACATAGCTGCCAAAATTTAATAAATAAAACTGATTTATAACAAACACAATAAAACCATTCCTTTTCTAGAAAAGACAAAATAAAAGAGTATGAAAATAGCAATCACAAAGGAAAACTAGTTATGTATTATTGTTTCCATTCTTTTTAACAGCCACCTCAACTATTATACATCAAGATTCATAAATTACAACAGTTTTAATTCCTTTTAACCACACCTCAATATATCCTTCCATGATATGTTGTAATTTATTGAGGATTTGTTTCCATTCCTGAATAAATTACAGCATATCATTACTTTGTTTTTTTTAAAAAGAAAAAAAAAACCAGTTTCAATAAGGGCAAGCATAACTTTTAACCGGTTTAAAAATTACAATAGTTTTAATTCATTTAGTTTTTGAACTAGTGGTGTGGTTGTATACATCAAGTACACCAAATAGCTTCCTCCTGCAAGTCCCTTTGACAATTTTCTCAAGGCAGGTGGCTGTTAAAAGGATACTACTACTATAAATCTCACACTATGTCAAAGTGCTTAACAGTGTTGTAAATCACTAGGAGATTCTCTGTTTTAAGTTTATAATTAACTCAGAAATCACTAAAAAGGGTTTCCATTCCCAAAAAAAAAAGTACACCAAAACATGAATACATCAAAAAGGCTAATTAACAGCCCCTCACTTATTCTCATTCTCCACTACATTTTCATATCAAAATTTTCAACTCAAAATAGTAATCGATGCTCTAACACCCATTCCCCAACACTCGACACACACCTACATAAGCTCGGCAAAAACAGGGCAAACAACACCTACTCAAAAGCACACAACTTGGTTCACGACATCATTTTGAGGCTTGAAAAATTAAGAGAACAACATCAACTTACTACCTTATTAAAACAAGAAAAATAAAAACATAAAACCACAGACCCACCAACAAAAATAGACTCAAATATAAAACTGAAAATTTAAAATAATCCATAAGTAACAAATTTAACCCGAACCCATAAAGCAACAAATATAATATAACACTACATGATTGAAACTTGTAACAACAACAACACTAAGATACCCACTAATCAAAAATATAAAAAAAAATCAAAATATAATATGAACACACCTTATAGCAACTCCAGTCCACACCACAAAAGAAAATGCAAACCGATTACCGCCGATGACCTACGACGAGGACGATGCCGTCGAAATAAGGAGGAAAAAAACTATTAAGATAAAGGAAGAAGAAGAAGAAGAACAAAACAGAGATAATAGAAGGAGAATTAAAAGAGATGAATAGCAATGAAAAGAAGAAAAAAAAAGAAAGAATAAGAAACCCTAAAATAGGATGCACAAACCGGTTAGAAGAAAGAACTTTGAAATGAAAGAAAAATGGTAGATGAAATAGGGGTACTCATTACATGCAGAAGATGAAAAGACAAGGCTGATTTTTATTTTTATTTTTTTAAAAAAAGAAAAAAGAAAAATCCATGAAAATAAACAGTTGGCAAAAAATATTAGGAAATTACAAACATACCTTTTAAAATTGGGCTGAATACACAATATGGGATTTAAATGGAAAATTATAGCAAATGGCCCCAAATCATAAGATTATGTTAGTATATGTCCTCATTTCAAAAAAATTATAGCAAATGGCCCTAAATTATAGGATTATGTTAGTAAATGTCCTCATTTCAAAACTTGTAGAGAAATGACCCTTTTAAACTATTTATTATTTATATTGCCTTTTGTCACATAAAAAAAATCATTAATTTTTTTATTTTTTTAGAATTCGAAGCAAATTATTTAAAGATTATGGTATATCTATATTAGTTTTGTCAAAAAAAATTTATTTAAAAGTTATGTCGATTTTTTTTAATTTTTTACGAGTTGTTGTGGGTTGTTGGTATATAGATTTTGTTGTACGATATATTTTTATTTTGTTGTATGGTAAATTATTATTCTTAGATGATATTTATTTTTTATTTTGATATATATAATAGTGGTATATAATTTTATTAGTATACTAAAAATATTTTAATGTATGTATATAATTTTATTGGCATGCTACATATATTTAATTATTATTTTTAAATATTTTGATTATATGATTATTTATTTTAAATAATATTTAATTAGTTTTTATTTTATTATCTACAATGGTAGTATATAATTTTGTTATCATGTTATATATATTTTAATTGTGGTATATAATTTAGTTAGTAATAGTATATATATATATATTTGTAATATATATTTTTATTATTATTATTTTTTGTATATATGTTCTAGTGAATGGTATATGTATTCTTTGTTATACAGTATATAATTTTTTTTTAAATAATATTTAAGTTCTATTTTCTATTGTACTTTTGTTAGCATGATATATAATTTTATTAGTATTCTATATATTTTTATTTTTATTTGTTGTTATTATATATATATTTCTGTTGTAAGGTATATATTTTCTGTTATGTGCTCTATAAGTTTTATTGTATAGTATATCTTTTTATTTTAGATAATTCATGTTTAGTTATTATTTTATTATACATAAAGGTGATATATATTTTTGTTAATATGATATATACAATTTTCTTTTATAATATTATATTATTTTATTTTATTTTTTAGTGTAGGTATATACGTTTTCTTGTATGGGATATCGTTTTTGTTGTCTATAGTATATCATTTATTTAAGATGATATTTAGTTTTTATTTTATTATAGAGCAATTTGCGGCATAAATACCTAAGTTTTATGCCGAGTAGCAGATAAATACCTAAGTCGTATTTTTGGCGGTAAAAATACCTTCCGTCACTATTGTGGAACTTCCGTAGGTACCTGGCCGTTATGTGCCAAGTTAGTGTCCACGTGTCATTCTTTGATTAGTCCACGTCATTTAATTTATATATTTTATTTAAAAAATTAATTTAAACATTTAAAAAGTATTTTAATATTAAAAAATATAAAAATTATATTACAATTAAACATAATTTATTAAAAAAACTAAATGACATACTTAAAATAAAATTAAACACATTTAATATACATTCAAAGTCATCCATTGCTCCCGAACCCAGAAAATTTCTAACCCCAATTCAAATTCATCCATTGTTCTTCCCCAAATTTTTTTTACTCAGATCTTCCTGTAGCAACATCAAATGCGATCGAAAACCTCATCACTCACCAACATATATTTAGCAAAATCAAATTGACAACAAAAATCGGACCACCAAGAAAACACAGAAAAACTTGAGTAATAGTAAAAAAAACCCAAAAAAAAATACTTTTGACAATGAACAAAACAGAGATTAGTCGCTAAAAACCAACATAAAAATTGCAAGGTTCAAAGAGTAATTTCAGAACAATCTTTATAAACTATAGTGAGGTTGATACCCATGTTTAGATTTTCAAGAAAATATCAACCTTAGATAAGAAATACGGCGTACCCACCACCCCTTCGACCAAGCCATCCTCGTTGTACTCTCTGCCCAAAAGAACCTCCGGCGTCACATAATACGGCGTACCCACCACCCCTTCGACCAAGCCATCCTCGTTAAGCCACTCAGTAGAGCCGAAATTAGCAAGCTTGAGGTTCCCTCTGGAGTCGAATAGAACGTTCTCCGGCTTAAGGGCGTACCCACCACCCCTTCGACCAAGCCATCCTCGTTGTACTCTCTGCCCAAAAGAACCTCCGGCGTCACATAATACGGCGTACCCACCACCCCTTCGACCAAGCCATCCTCGTTAAGCCACTCAGTAGAGCCGAAATTAGCAAGCTTGAGGTTCCCTCTGGAGTCGAATAGAACGTTCTCCGGCTTAAGGTCTCTATGAACAACGCCGAGACAGTGACAATGAGCCAAAGCTTTGAGAGTCTGTTTGTGGAAAATGGGGAAAATAAATTAGGATTTTTGATAGAGAAATGGGATAGAGATGTAGACAAGATTACTGGTTTTCAGCAAGAAGAAAAGGGCAGGAAGAAGAAGAGGACGATGAAGGGGACGTAGAAGAAAAGGGCAAGATTACTGGTGTTGGTGAAATTTTCTTTTGTGTTTATTTGTTAGTTTTAGGTTTTGAGTTTTAATTAATGATTTATTTTATTTTAATTTAATTAAAATATAAATATTATTTATTATTTTATTTTAATTTAAAACTATATTTGTTTTATTTTTAATTTTTAAATTGATTTACAAATAAAAATTTAAAATTAAATGACGTGGACTAATTAAAGAATGACACGTGGACACTAACCTGGCACATAACGGTTAGGTACCTACGGAAGTTCCACACTAGTGATGGAAGGTATTTTTACCGCCAAAAATACGACTTAGGTATTTATCTGCTACTCGACATAAAACTTAGATATTTATGCTGCAAATTACTCTTTATTATATATAAATTTTTTGGTATGTATTCATATTTTAATAGTAGTATATATAATTTTGTTAGCATGATATATATATTTTTTGAGTATTAATTTAGTATTGTTATAATTTCTTTGTGGTATATAATTTTATTACTACGGTATATTAATTTTCACATATACGATATATCAAATACTGCTGTATATATTTAATGATCTAATATAATTATTTATTTTTGTTACAATATAATAATATGCAATACAAAAAATTATAGAACTTAATTTTATTATTATATATTTTTTTAAAAAAAATATGTGATAAATGTATTTTTTAAAAGGTGACATTTACTAACTTAGTTTTTAAATTTAGGGCCATTTTGCATCTCGGCCCATTTAAAATTGAATTTTATAAAAGGGATTATTTCACAAAAACATAAAAACAACAAAAAAATTACAAAAATACGGTTTCACAGAATTTTAAATATTTGTACGATTTTTTTGATTTTATTTACAGAAAATACGATCTTTTTATGTTGTAATCTTGTTAATTTGTTGTTGATTTTTTGTTATATGTATGTTAGTTTTTGTTGTTATTTTCATGTTACTTTTATGTAGTTTTCTTGTTGATTTTATGTTGTTTTTGTGTTATTTTTTAGAAAACCGTAAAAATGTAAAAAAAAAACATTCTTTAAACGTAAAAATGTAATTATTTTACAAAAAATAGTACCTTATGTAATTATTCCTTTATAAAAAATTGACAAAGGAAATACCATATATAATGTTAAATTTGTATAAATGCCATATAAGGGTGGAAAAGTTTAAAAAAATCATATTTATCAAACTTTTTTTGTAGAATCCCATATTTAGTGTAATTTTCACAAAAAAAAAGATTGGATTAGATCGGATGTCAACTCTTAATTTCCATATAAATATATATATACTGTGTATATTTATTTAGTGTTGTATTTGGGTTATTATTATCAAACTATTAATTTAAATAATAATAATAATAATAATAATTAAATTTAATGTAATTTAATTAAATTTTTTAAATATATAAAATTTAATTTAATTTTAAAATTATTTACAAGAAAATATATCTAACTAATCTTATTGAATAATAAAATAAATGAGTAAATTTAGATTTTTTAAACAATATAAAAAATAAACTTGTTAAGTATGTTTAATTAATTGAATTAACGTCTAATTCAAATTTAAATGAAGATTTATATAAAAAATAATAATTATTTAATTTTGTTGATTTTTTTAAAATAATTATCTATGTTAGATATTTAAAACCATTTTTTTAAAAAAATAATTAATTGATTAATTTAACAGTATTAGTTTTAACCGGTAACTTTAACGAAAAAATTTAAAAACAATCGTTAAACCAACAATTTTTGTTAGATAATCACATTTAATATAAGATATATATACTAGTTATGGTAGCTGATTATGCACGTACTCGTTATTAATTTAAATAAATAGGATATTTGGCCGTTGAACTATGATATTTATAGAGTTTTACCCTTTGAATATTTTTTTATTGCAAAAATTCTCCCGAACTATGCGAATCGTTGCAAATATTCCTCTACAATTACATTCTGCTCGTTTTTATAACAAATTTGCTTATGTGACTATAAGTTATAGGTATAATTGTAGTATAAGGGATTTTTTAATAACTTTAAGCTACCTAAAATTCAATTTATTGACATTAAACATACAAACAATAGCTCTAAAAATACACATACATACTTTTATAATTTATCATTAGACTGTTAGACTATAATATAGAGTATGTAATACAGCATATTATGAAATGCGGAAAATAAACTATAACCATATCGATAATATATGCAATCAAAGATTGATATACCTCCAGCCATTGATCTTTGAGCTTCAATCCCTGCAATAGCTTCGGTATTGGAGTTCGGGCTTCCTCACTCTCTCAACTCTCTTTAGATGGAATTTGCTAATGATATCAGAATTAGTGAGGAGCTCGGGGACCGAGACCCTATATTTATAGGTGAGATATTTTATTAATATCTGTGCCACATTAATTGTCAAAATATTTTAACAATTAATTCAGGAAATCAAATCGGGTAATGAATGTAGAAATCTGACCGTATATAGAATATTACATAATTGATTTTGTCCAGATTCAATGAATATAAAATATTCATTTATCATAAAATCAATTATTTATTTTATTTCCTTAAATAGAAAATTTATTTCCATATATAAAATTTTCTTATATTCTCCCACTTGGTCAGCATTTAAACTAAAACATTCAAACCCAACCTTCCTCATTATATAATAAACATACGAATCATAGCGACATGTCCTCATTGTGAGTCGAGTATTATCTTTCATATATTACAATACATTTACTATATAACAATGTATTTTATGTGGCAATGTACTTAAGTGAATAAACCCTAAACCTTACGTTTATTCAGGTCCTCTGAAATTTTCTCAAATGTAAAATTAAGATGCGCATAAATATGAAAAAAATCAAAATAAGAGTTTCATTGATAATAAATTTATTTGTACAAATTACGTAAGGGAACCAAGTCCCATGTTCTCTACATGATCCTTGAATTTATGAGGTGGCAAGTCTTTTGTCATAGGATCGGCAATCATCAATTTAGTGCTAATGTGTTGAATGACCACTTTATTTTCTTTAACACGTTCTCTAATAGCTAAGTACTTAATGTCGATGTGCTTGCTTCGACTTCCACTTTTGTTTTTCTTAGCCATGAAAACAGCAGCTGAATTGTCACAGAACATCTTTAGCGACCTTGCAATGGAATCAACCACTCTAAGGCCTGAAATGAAACTCTTTAACCATACACCATGTGATGTAGCCTCAAAACAAGAAACGAACTCAGCCTCCATAGTAGAAGTAGCAGTCAAAGTTTGTTTGTTACTCCTCCAGGACACAGCTCCACCAGCAAACATAAACACGTAACCAGACGTAGATTTACGTGAATCAGTACAACCAGCGAAATCTGAGTCTGAGTAGCCAACTACTTCTAGATTGTCAGTTCGTTTGAACATCAGTTTGTAATCCTTAGTACCCTGAAGATACCTCATTACTTTCTTTGCAGCTTTCCAGTGGTCTATCCTCGGGTCACTCTGAAATCTTCCTTAACATTCCGACAGAATAAGCAATGTCGGGTCTTGTGCACACCTGAGCATACATTAGGCTTCCAACAACAGAAGCATAAGGAATGTTCTTCATTTCTTCTCTTTCAAAATCATTCTTTGGACACTGGCTCAAATTTAATTTATCACCCTTCACAATTGGAGCAACGCTCGGTGAACAATCTTTCATATGAAATCTTTCTAAAACTCTGTTGATGTAGGCTTCTTGAGATAAACCTAAGATACCTCGGTATCTATCTCTATGAATCTTAATGCCTATGAGATAGGATGCTTCACCCATGTCTTTCATCTCAAAGTTCTTTAAAAGAAATTGTTTCACTTCACGTAGCAACCCTTTA